>NC_133381.1:14916273-14954156 GCF_049309525.1 Garra rufa
AAATTTGTTTTTCTTCTGTTAATTATGTTTATGCTTCACAAGAGATGTTTTGCGAAGTAATTATGTATCGCAAAAATTTACAGATGGCGATTAGCCAAATATTTCGTAAAGATGTACTGTAATACCACATTTCAGTCGGAACATAAGTTGTTTTCATACCCTGCTAGTGGTGCGATATAAAGCTTTTTATGAACGCATTTAGCACGGCCGATCGTGGGAAATCCACTGTGTACGGAAGCAAAGTTAGCCAAACATAGATGAATCTTACCTGTCCAGGAGAAAATTACCAACGATGGCGTCTATCTTCAAATTCTTCTCCGTTTTCAGCCGTCTCCATCTTTCAAAGGCATATACAAATCCTTGTTTTATTTCCGACTTTGTCACGACGTATTTCGGATTCATAACAAGGTCTTTTAGGTTTCGTAACGTTATACATGTTTTATCCGACACGTTCGTATAGCTAGCTGCAGCTCTAACAGAGATGGCAACCCGAAACACGAAACTCTACTGACTTCGTGATTGGTAGATAGCTGGAGGGTGGAGCCTCAGACCAAAACACAAAATGACAACAATAACATCAGTTGAGGGCTGCAACTCTCACTTTTAAATGACAATATCCTGGCCGGACCACTGTTGTCAGTGATATAAGTATTTGAAATGAACATGATTTCTTAATGACTAGTGACATGTTAGGGCCATTTTATAATTAACTGACATAAATTTCTTACATACGGTTCCTTTAAATTTATTTTATACAAATATAAATTATACTACAAAACCAAAGCATAAAAACTATATGCTTTCCTAAAACTACTTTTGCTGCATTGCAAGCACTGATATTTATAAAGGCCTGTTTCCACAACTGAATAAAAAATAAAAGGTAAATGAAGGTAAATGATAAAAGGTAATTGCAACTTTTTATCTCACAATTCTGACTTTTTTTCTCGCAATTGCAAGTTTGCATCTCACAATTCGGAAGCAATTCACAATTTTGAGAAATGAAGAGAAATGAGATATAAACCCACAATTCTAAAAAAATAAAATAAAAAGTCAGTTCTGAGAAAAGAGTCAAAATTGCGAGATATAAACTCAATATTGTGACTTTTTTTCTCAAAATTGCGAGTTTATATCTTGCATTTGTGACTTTTTATCTCAGAATTCTGAGTTTATATCTCGCAATTCTGACTTTATAACAAGCAACTGCAAGTTATTAAGTCAGAATTGTAAAGTATAAACTCACAATTCTGAGAATATATCAGTTTTTTCTCCTCAAAATGGAACTTTCTAACTTGTAATTTTATATTGCGCATATCTTGCAAGTTTATATCTCACAATTCTGAGTAAAAAACATCAGAATTGCGAAATACAAACTCGCATTTGTGAGAAAGTTTTTCTCACAATTATGAGTTTATATTTTACAATTCTGAGAAAAAAGTCAGAATTGTGAGTTTATATCTCGCAATTCAGACTTAAAGGAACACTCCACTTTTTTCGGAAATAGGCTCATTCTCCAACTCCCCCCAAATTAATAAGTTGATTTTTACCATTTTGAAATCCATTCAGCCGTTCTCCTGTTCTGGCGATATCACTTTTAGCATAGCTTAGCATAGATCATTGAATCCTATTAGACCAATAGCATCACGTTCAAAAATAACCAATGAGTTTCAGTATTTGTCCTATTTAAAACTTGATTCTTCTGCAATTATATCGTGTACTAAGACCGGCGGAAAATGTAAAGCTGCGATTTTCTAGGCCGATAAGATTAGGAACTACATTCCCATTCCGGCACAATAGTCAAGGAAGTTTGCTGCCGTAATATGGACGCAGCAGGCGCAGTAATATCACGCAGTGTCTGAAATTAGTTCCCAGCTAGGTAACTTCCAACGAGGAACACTCCCTGTGCATGCAGTTGGTCACGTTGTGCTGCGATGTGCTGCGTGATGTTACTGCGCCTGCTTCGGCCATATTACGGCAGCAAACTTCCTTGACGATTACGCCGGAATGGGAGTGTAGTTCCTAATCTTATCGGCCTAGAAAATCGCATCTTTACATTTCCGCTGGTCTTAGTACACGATATAACTACAGAAGAGTCAAGAATTAAATAGGACAAATATCGAAACGCGTTGGTCATTTTTGAACGCAATGCTATTGGTCTCATAGGATTCAATGATCTATGCTAAGCTATGCTAAAAGTGATATCGCCCGAACAGGAGAACGGCTGAATGGATTTCAAAACGGTAAAAACCAACTTATTAACTCGGGGGGAGTTGGAGAATGAGCCTATTTCCAAAAAAAAAGTGGAGTGTTCCTTTAATATCTCGCAATTGCGAGTTTATATTTTACAATTCTGAGAAAAAAGTCAGAATTGTGAGTTTATAACTCACAATTCAGACTTAATATTTCGCAACTGCGAGTTTATATCACAAGTTTATATCTCGCAATTCACACTTAATATCTCGCAATTATGAGTTTATATCAAGCAATTCTGAGAAAAAAGTCAGAATTGTGAGTTTATATCTCGCAATTCAGACTTAATATTTCGCAACTGCGAGTTTATATCACAAGTTTACATCTCTCAATTATGTCTTTATAACTCGCAATTGCAAGTTATTAAGCCAGAATTGTAAAATATAAACTCACAATTCTGAGAACATATCAGTTTTTTCTCCTCAAAATTGGACTTTCTAACTCACAAGTTTATGTCTCGCATACCTTGCAAGTCTTTTTCCCCCTCAAAATCACATATCTCGTGAGTTTATATCTCACAATTCTGAGAAAAAATGTCTGAATTGCGAAATTCAAACTCGCATTTGCAAGAAAGTTTTTATCTCGCAATTCTGACTTTTTAACTCGCAATTGCAAGTTTATATTACGCAAATCAAAGAGAAAAAGTCAGAATGGAGAATTTATATCTCGCAATTCAGACTTAATATTTCGCAACTGCGAGTTTATATCACAAGTTTACATCTCTCAATTCTGTCTTTATAACTTGCAATTGCAAGTTTATATCATGCAATTCTGAGAAAAAAAAGTCTAAATTGCGAGTTTATATCACACGATCAGAATTGTGAGTTTATATCTTGCGATTCAGACTTTATAACTCGCAATTGCAAGTTTTAATCACAAGTTTATATCTAACAATTCAGACTTCATAACTCGCAAGTGCAAGTTTATATCAAGCAATTCTAAGAAAAAGTCAGAATTGTGAGTTTATATCTCACAATTCAGACTTTATAACTCACAATTGCGAGTGTATATCTAAATTCTGAGATAAAAAAATTAAGAATTGCTATATTGTATTATGCAATTCTGATAAAAAAGTCAGAATTGTAAGATAAAAAGTTGTAATAGCCTTTTTTATTATTATTAATCAGTGGTGGAAACGTGCTTCCGTACATATTTCCTTCAGGGGATGCAAATCTAGTTTCTACCATGCAGCTGGGTTCCCCTCCAACGGCTAGGCATGTACAGCTCTCATTATAAGACATTGTAATCAATTCAAATCAGTTACAGAGACAAAAAAAGATTCTTATCCCCTTTTATGGGTAAATGAACGCTTTAAAGACATTTGCATGTTCTCATTTCCAAGAGCTCTTACTGAAGCAACCATTTTTAGTTAGTAGATATAGCAGTGGAATAATGGATTACTGTACATGATTATTCCACATGCTTGTCAGAGGAACTGATAATGAATCGGAGGGGCTGGCAGGCTGGCGTGACAGCACATTGAGATGAAATGAGGCCAAAACTTAAAAGGGGGTGCACAGGATCTTTCTCCATTTGCTGTGTGTTTCAGCTCAGGGATACAGCCTCTGCCTTACCTCTCACATTCTCTGTACTGAGACGTCCTCCATAATGCATGCCGCCTCAGTGGACACCTCGACTTGGCTTCTAAGTCATTGTCATTCAGCGCTTCTGTTGTCTGATGAATGTGAGGGGGTATCTTTATATGTGTGTGAGTACATGTGTGTGCACATAAGGTGGAGGCGACTGAAAGAGAATGCGGTAAAAATGGAGAGAGAAACAGATTTGAGAGAATGAGAGTGTGACACAGAGGCAGTGAAGTGACAGCTATAACACAACAGTCGGACTTGCTTCCCATATAAGCCAGCCTCGCTCATATTCTTTTGTTTCAGAAGTGTGATTTATTTTATTGTGGTACATACTTTTTTTATTTCCTTCAGTAGGCAAAACAGTACACTCCGTTTGCAGACATATGGCTGAAAAGAATTATTAAAATAAATCATTTTAGTTGCTTCTCCTTTAGCCTATTATTATTATTTCTCAATTTGAACAGTGACCAAACTCTGCGTGCATGAAGGCTCTGAGGGCTAATTGCATATTGTGTGATTTTGGGATGGATGAGATATATGGTTGCCCAGCAACTACTGGTTAAATGTGCAATATTCAAAGCATCAGCTTCACTACTACCTTGTTTGAGCAAAAGGCTTAAATTTCACATGAGAGCACCTCTCCTCATGTAGAAAAATATGTCCTTATGAACCAAGATTCAGTTGTACCTATTTACTTATTTATTTTTTAACTTTAGGTAAAGTTTTTAAATAGCAGATGTTTCAGTCACAACACAACTAGTCTTGCACAGCCTTCAGACTGACTGTAAAAGTTTTTTTTTTTTTTTTATCTGCAAGTCTGGTCATAACCTTTTTAAGTCAATTGCATACAAATTTAGATTGGTTTAATTTGTATCCAAAAAGCAAGACTGATTGCAACTTGATTAATTACTAGTTAGTCAAACTAGTTCTTAAGCACAGTCTAAATAAAGTGACTATGTTTATGCAACTGAGCTCTGGACCTCACAAGAGGACATCTGACTAACATGTAAAGCAATGAATCACAGTTTGTTTTGTTTAGTGTCATATTTAGGGGCATGAAAATGTCAGAGTTGATGTCCCTACCAGTGATGCGTGGGTTGATCCAAAATGAGTGGGTGCCTGCGGTTACCCGCGGTTACGAGTCATCCAAAAATATTTTTAATGAAATTTGGGTCGCGGTCGGTCAGGTCGTTTGAAATAAAGATGCCAATTAAACCTTTGTAATTTATATAGTACTAGACACAATTTTCTATGAAATACATAGACCTACACTTTATTTGCTGAATAATATTTACCTTTTGAATGTTGAGCATTATTAACTGTTGAATAAATGCTGACCACATCAGTGGTTCAGCAGTAATTTTATGAATCTACAACAATTGAACCACTGATGTAACATCAGGGTATGTTATCATATTTTAGTTTTTAAAAAAGAGGACAATTGGCGTAGGGATATCAAAACTCAAAATATGTAATTTCAATACCTAAACTATATATTTTACAGTCACTGTCAGCGCTGGGGGTAACGCATTACAATTAAAACGAGTTATGTAATCAGATTACTTTTTTCAAGTAACTAGTAAAGTAACATAATATCTGAGTTACATTTTTAAGTAAGTTGTTTCCCCATTTATTGACTGAAAGTCTTCTGTCAGGAAATTGGGAGTAAATCTCATTCACAAAAACAGATTCAGTATTCTTCAAAATGAATAAAAACTGTAAAATGCAAACTCCTTTATGCATTTAATCCAGTTTTATTTAACCAGTATCTTTGCTGCTGACCTTCGATGACCCACTTTTAACCATATGAATAAGCAAAAATGACCTTAGATGAACTAACAGTTGTGCTTAATGTTTTTTTTATTGCTGAAGGGTGATCTTCTCCTGTATGAATGTACTTTTCTTTCAGCCTGAAGTGAATTAATTTCACTTTTGATATGACAGGGCTTTTTACATTTGCCAAAATTAGATTGTTTTTATTTAAAACAAAGAAGCATGCCCTGCCCATATTTAAAAAGTGACGAAAAAGTATGTAACGCATTACTTTCCATAAAAAGTAACTAAGTAACGTAATTTGTAACTTTTTTAGAGAGTCACTGGTCACCTTTATGCAGATTGATCATAAACACAGCTAAAAGGCCTCCTACCACAGTGGCCATCCTTCACAAAACTTATATCTACCATAGTTTTATGATAGGTAGAATGCAAAATGTTTCAATACATAGAGTTAAATACTTTGCATATTGATAGCGACTCCCTGATGCACGAAAATTATATTCAATATTACACTGTTTGTGGGAGCTGGATTAAGAAAACTGTCCCGTGCAGTGCTTTAATACAAAAACGCACACAATCAATGGCGACTGTAGAGCCGAATCCCAGACATATTGGGAGATTTAGAAATCTGAAAGGGAAAAATGGTTTTGGTTCCAACATATTAATGTTGTGTCTTACTACCTTTCTTTTCCTTAAACGTGGTAGTTACTTGCTGCCATGCATCAAAAATATCTTAATTTGTGTTCCAAAGAAGAACGAAGGTCCTACAGGTTTGGAACGACGTGATGAGGTATTAATGACAGAATTTTAATTTTTGGGTGAACTATCACTTTAATTTGTACTTGAAGACAGAAAATAAGAACTACAATTGGTGTCAATGTTAAGCAGCAGAATTATAGATTAAAAGTCAACCAGGCAAAGAAGTAAAATTTGTTCTACACTGAGATGTCAGAGAAAACAATGAACAACTTTAAACTTTAGATTGATTCCCATATGCACTGGATCCTGCTAATTGCCGCTTGCGGCTATATTTCTCAAAACTGAAAGCTCATTCAGTGAACAAAGCATCCCCACAACATTTAAAAAGTCTCAGAGGTCATAGTCAGTAAACCACATCTAAAACAGAACAAGTCAAGCTAAACAACTTCACTGTAGTCTCTTCAACTTAGGTTTGTCTTAAAGTTACTCTCTCACTGCCCTCTGCTGATGAATAAACATAGTGTGCCTGGCTGCACTACAAGCGGACCGCTGGCAGTGTAACTTTCTGTATGAAATATTATCTTTCACGTATGACGAACTGTAAATGAAGTACCTAGGGGCAGCGTAAATACACACGGTGTACTGATGCTGACGAAACCTAATTTATTAGTGTTCCTCTCCATGCATTTAATGAGTAAGTGTGTTGGTAATTGTGTTCATGCTCCTCATATCTGAACCGTCCTTTTCTGTGGGTTCATTAAAATGAGCTTCATTAGATAGAGATGCATTGACAGCTAGCGAGATGCGGCTGGCAACAATTAATTGGACATCACTACTGAGCCTCCAAACCTGAGAGAATTATTTGGCGGAGTGTTGAGTAGCTTTGGAGGACTGTTTAATTATACGTGCATTAACAGCTCGCTTGTTTTCTTGCCCATGTGTGAATTTGGTTCGCTCGTGTCCCCTGCTCATAACTCTTCGTCTAATATGGACGGGCATTCTGAAATAACAATGCGATGGCGCGCACCGTTCTGCATGAATAAACAGGGCAGTACTTGTGCCTAACAGTGTTGTGCATTTCCTGGAGGTTTGGTAAAGGTCATTGTCGGATGGAGCGTACCAGTTCAGTGTGCATTGGGTTATTGCTCTTTGGAAGGTAAGGCTAGGGGTCTTATAAAGAGGACTTGCGAAAAATCTTTGTCATGCACATTTTATTAGTTAATGACTTCCTAAGCAAAAGGAAAATAAGTTTTGTTTGGGGTGGGGGGATGGCATGACACTGCAGTTTTCTTCAAGTTCTGAAAGACTTATAACATATCCTTAATCTTATTCAAGATCTCATTCACAAAATGAGAATAGTATAAATAAAACGGGAGACACATGATTTAACTAAATGGTCTGATTTCTCATTGTTCTTATTTGAATGAAAGAATATGGATAGGATGTTCAATTATTTGTGAAATAAGGTGTCTTTCTTTTCTAAGGTTAGGGGACACCGGGGCATGTTGTCACACATTTTACTCAAGTACATAACTTATTAGAAGGTTAAAGGATTAGTTCACTTCCAGAATGAAAAAATGCTGATAATTTACTCACCCCCTATGTCATTCAAGATGTTCATGTCTTTTTTCTTTTTTTTTTTTAGTTGAAAAGAAATTAAGGTTTTTGAGAAAAACATTCCAGGATTTTTCTCCATATAGTGGACTTTAATGGGAGTCAATGGGTTGAAGGTCTCAATGAAGGTTGAAGGTTTCAATGCAGCTTTAAAGTGCTTTACACCAGTGTTTTTCAACCACTGTGCCGTGGTACACTAGTGTGCCGTGAGAGATCGTCAGGTGTGCCGTGGAAAATTATTCAATTTCACCTAATTGGTCTAAAACATTTTTTGGAAACTAATAAGTTGTCAGCTCTGTGTTCATACAAACAGGCCCAGGTTTCACACTGAGTAGGTAGAAATATGAAAGATCAAAAAACTGTTTTCATTGTGTTTATTTGATTCCTATTCAAGACACCTAAATAAGAATGACTGTATATTGTTAATTGCACTTTTTATTTAAAAGAAGAAGAAATATGAAAGATAAAATACTTCTTTCTTTGTGTTTATTTGATTCCTGTTCAAGACACTTCGATAAGAATGGCTGTATATTGTTAATATAGGCTACAGAGTTTAATTTTTTTTTACAGTTTCGATTGTTGTTGTGCCTTGTGATTTTTTTCAATTAAAAATGTACCTTGGCTCAAAAAAGGTTGAAAAACACTGCTTTACACGATCCAAGCTGAGAAATAAGGGTATTATCTAGCGAAACGATACCACAAATGCTCGTCTTGCATTGAGAATCCTGGAGTTTTTTAGTATTATTTTCTTTTCGACTGAAGAAAGAAAAACATGAACATCTTGGATGACATTGGGGTAAATATCAGGAAAGGTAGGTTTATTTTTATAAGCCAGACACCTTAAAGATGTATGAATCTACAAAACACTGTTGAAAGTTAAAGAATAGTTCACCCAGAAATTAAAATTGCCTGAAAATGTACTAACCCTCAAGATATTCAAAATGTAGATGAGTTTGTTTCTTCATCGGAACTGATTTGGAATCCATAATATCACTAATAATACAAAATAACACTTCAATTAAAAAGTCAAAACAAACTCATCTACATTTTTGATGGCCTGAGGGTGAGTACATTTTCAGCAAGTTTTAATTTTTTGATGAACTATTCCTTTAATTTTGACTGTATGGAGTGTGTTGTCACAATGAAAAACTGCCATTAATTAGCCTATTTTATCCGAAGCAACTTACATTGCATTCAGTGTGTACATTTTATGTTCATACATTGACCTTGTGACTTTAGCATTGCTAGCGCCATATTCTAAACATATACACATGAGAAATATCTGCTTTACAGTGCTGAAGCTTCTGCTCAGCTGCTGGAATCACCAGACTGAGCTGCTATAATGCTCCTCATGTAGTGGAATGGGACTACAGCCCACATACTCTCCAACTCCCCAAATATTTAGTGACAAACCACAACATTAGAGTCAATTCAGATGCATATTTGTATTTCTAATTCAAAAAGACAGACATAGTGCTTTTTTGGCATCCTTATTGTGTCACGCATCAGTGCGTTCCCAGGATATTTCAACAGTGAGGAATCAGAAGTGCATGTAGAAGTAGGCAGTTAAATAACAGCAACCGAGTATTAACATTTGCCAATTGAATAAAATGTAAGTAACATGGCAGTAGCTGATCATTTTATTAAGAACAACAACTAGGGATGTAATGGTATTGTCAATATCGTGGTATCATGATAGCAAAACTGTCTCGATATTATTGTGGTCACACAATGATAGAAACGATCTTCCAGGCAAAAAGTATAGTTTAAAAAAATATATATTTCAACTTCTTATCCTAATATAAAAGGTATTTAAAGTTGTGTTTTGTGCCATTATGCTTTGGCACAGTATCTGTCAAACAAACTAAAACTGAATGCACAATGGCTTAATCCCTTCATCAAGTCTGTTTTCTCTGTGCGTTTTAAAGCAAAGCGTACACTTTGTTCAGGCAAAGTAGTTTTAAAGCGGCTACAGTGAGTTATGTAGTTAGTATGTGTAAATTATTTTTACCCAACAATCTTTTTGAAAAATAACCTTTGAGAAAATAAGTGTGGGGATTTGCTTATTAACATTATTATAAATTTCATTGTCATTGGTGTAAGATGAAGCTTATTTACATATTAAATGTCACTGCCCTTTTGCTGAAAGGTAGTTTTCTTCAATCTATTTCAGTTATAAAGTGATTCAGGTGGGCGAATCCACAACAGCTTTAAAGTTTACATCATCTAAATTCCGTGTTCTCATTGATCGTGATCAAATTTCCGTGTTTTCATTGGTTGGTTGGCACCCGAATTCCTCTCCCAAGTGGAGAGAACAATGTACTGTAGATATTGATTACAGAACATTACCTATAATACAATTTGCATACTTCATAAACCATTTTGTAGTATAAACAGTATGAGTAGTGTTCACATTGAAGATTCCAAGAGAAGTGCACTTTTAATGTCCAGATGATGCATTTATTTTAACAGAAAAACTTGGCCTGAGATGTTTGTCACTTAATTATAGTGGCAAACAGTAAAAAAAATATTTTTGTCAGTACAATAGGATTTAAAAATAAATAAATAACAGATTCATGATTGGTAAAGAATGTTCATGGCATATAAATTGTCAGTTTGCTTCTCAAATATGTAGCAAAAAGGGTAGTTTTTAACACTTCAATAGTTGCATGATTAGGCCAAAACAGGGGGTTTGACATCACATATCCGACATCCTGCTATACTATGGTCTCCGCTTCTACAAGACAGACAACATTCACTTTCTCTTGGAGAACCACTGCTGGCTAATGAGGTGGAAAATGAACTCACTCATTAAACATCCCGAACATCTGCCAAGAATTCCGTCCGGTTCTTTGAAGTACAATATTAAGCATTTTGCTCCCGTGAACATGCACGGTGACAATAAAATCACAATATGAGGTGCAAATGTATTCATCAACAGCATGTGTGAGTGTGCTTCCTTTTTGTATTTTAAGCATATGCGTGATTGTAGTTTTCAAGCAGACCCTGAGTAACTATGCAATTAAAATTCAATTAGACCACTGTAATTAAACTAACTCTTAAAACCAGTGCCAGTCAGTGGAGTAGAACTCTGTGGATTCACACAGGAGCATCACCCAACGACCAAAGCAACTGGGACGAATAGGTTCCCATTTAGCCAAAGAGACTCTAAAAGCTCATCTGCTTGGTGCTGATATAAAATTATATGCAGCGTTGATCACCTTCTCACACACACACACACACACAAATATATATATATATATATATATATACACACACACACACAGCAGTTTTTTCTGGTCCTTGAATCTGACTGGCTGAGAGGAGTGTGATATTCTAGTGATGTCGGAACTCCAACCATTTCACCGTTTGTATCACTCCGCTTGCAGTATTTTTCACATAGAATGTCATGACGTATGCCCAAATCCACTATAGTTTTAAAAATAATACTGTTTTTATGTTACGTTTATGATTGACAGTTTAACAACTGAGTCCAGGCCTCCGTTACTAATTCGAAAACGCCATGTTAGAACTAGTAACGAAGGAAGTTATTTAATTCAAATCTTATTGTATTACTGTATTAAACTCTATATTATGTGAAGTAGAGTATTGTGAGAGAGAGATGGAACGGGCAAGTGTGATTACCTGAATATGATGCAGCAATCATTCTTCAGCTCAATCTCATAATCACAATAAAACATCAGTTTAAATGCCCGCTGAAGCCTTATCTTTCTTGTAATGTTAATATCCTTTCATCTTTCATCAGATTCGAGGACTAGAAAGAACTGTTACATAAAGTTTTTATATATATACACCATACTGTATGAGCTCTATATTTAAAGGTAAAAACCATACAGAGGAAACGGTGCCATACAACTGGCCTCTGCATGTGAGTCATATATATTTTATACATTACTCACATATAATATATTTGCTGGTGAAGATGACACACATTTGAAGGAAGACCCTCGTCGTGCCTGAAATAGATTCAATATGCTGTAACACGGCAGTTCTCGTTCATCCGATTTGCAGAAGATGTAAAAGTTAGTGATTTATTTGGAGACTCGCAGTTCTGCCAAAATTTTAATAGCTGGTGGGTTAATTGTTAAGGTGTTCTGCGCAGTGCCTCTTTAAAGATCAATCATTTATAGATGTAATAATGACTTTGTAATGGTTCACTGGGTGTGCCACCTTGCCCTGCAGAGAGAGCCTTAATTCACCCATCATGAGCGGCCACAGAATGTTTTCCTGTCCTTTCTGCGAGATGAAGGACACATTAAATTTCCGACAGGAAATCTGTATGATTAATCAGTATTTAAAATGGCAATTTAACACAGGCTGTGTTGTTACAAATGTGCAATCGCTGAACTCAGACGCTCTTAAACATTACGTTTTAGACAGCATTATTTTCGCATTACTCTGATTTATGTTTCAGGGAGATGGCTTGTACTGATTATTTTTCCTTAGTGGAAAATGCATGGTGCGTTATGAGTGGGATGGGGTGCTGTAAAATGAGCAACTAGTGAGGGATTAACCTAGCATAGTCTTGCACAGATGAAAAGATATCGGCCAGTCACAGAGAACTGATTATACCTACGCAATACACTTCTAATGATTTTCCACAGACCCGCGCTTTCTGAGAGTCCTGTTTTTTTTTTTCCTTTGTAAAAAAGGAATTTAGCCTCTACAAAAGCTGTTGTGTTATGATCTGCTGTTCCTCTGCAAAGTGCACTGCCTCATTAAGCTAACGCTTGCTTTAACTCTCGTTTAACTCTGCTCTTATGAGTCTTTTGTACAAAAAAATAGGTTCTTCCTCACATTCATAACAGTGCAGTATTACAGAGAAGAAAAAATGGTTTTGAAAACAGGTTAGAGTCAGAACTGTAGAAAAAGGATGTTCATTAAACTTAAAAGATGAACCTGAAAGTTTGCTTTTTTGCATAGCCTTTTTATATTCATACACAGATACACTGTCAGAAAAATGGAAAAAATTGTGCATTTAGAGGGGCAGTACCCTTGAAGAGACAACAGTAATTACACCAAAACTGTAACATTTTAGTGGCAAATAAAATACAAAGTTGTCCCTTTAAAGGTACTGCCACAGTGACAAGCTGTTGTACCTTTTTCTGGAGAGAGAGAGAGCGACAACGAGAGTGTAGGTGTTGGCCATTTTTCAAGCATTTGTTTTTATCTGTTTTTAACAACAAACATTTTTCTTTTATATGTTAAGATCTTATTACGGTTTATATCCTTACTTTATTCTCAAAACATTGCGACTTTATTTTTGAAACATTTCGACTGTATTCTCTGAACATTTCGACTTTATTCTTGAAACATTTCGACTGTATTCTCGAAACATTTCGACTATTTTTGAAACATTCTGACTAGTGTTGTCAAAAGTCCCGGTACTTCGGTACCAAGTCGGTACTAAAAAAATTAAAACGTTACGGTACCAGGTTTTCTTAAGTACCGGTGGTACCGACTATCCGGTCAACCCGGTTCTTGATACGCTATACAAAAGGTGCGCTCTCACGCACTGCACAGTTGCGCTCCATTCAGCGGTGCTGCTGATGCCGCGGCTCTGAATCCACTTGTTGACAAAGAAGAGCCAGGCTTGCTCCAAATATTTTGGATTTGCGGCTGAACAAGGCGAACATCATAGATCATCAAAAAACTATTTGCAAAAGATGTCGTCTAGGTTCTCTCGAAAGTAGGAAACACATCAAACTTAAAACACCTCAAAGATCGACTCCGGGATCAAATGAAAGAGTTCAAGTAAGGTAAGTTTCATTTTAATTTCATATTTAGAGCATTATTGCATATTTTAATTTGAATGTCAGACTGAAATAAACATCACCGTTTGTGTAGTGAATCGTTAGCATAAGCGCGGCTAACGCTAATATGCTGGGCCTTAGAATGAATTTGAAACAACGCTCCTATAACTTTTGTTAGAGTAAAAAAAATAAGGACATGATGTATTTACTATTTTTTACACAAATGACATGTGTATCCAAAATATATGTGTTAGAGAATGTACAAATGTGTCGTTAACAATGTTTATGTCCTTAATATGAGTCTGTCAGAAAACGTTCTAGGTTTATTCTTGACTGGATAAATATGAATGCAGTTTGGATTGAATAAAAGTACAATCAAATAAAACACGTTTTATCCCCTGTTTAGTTTGGTAATACTTTAAAATAAGATAAAATTCATGCATCATCTAACATAAACTTAAAGTAAGTGAAACATATTTTTACAACATTAATTCATGTTTGTGAATGTTATTTAATACAAAAAGACATGATCATGTTTGTTCATGTTTAACAGATTAATATGATTTTATGCATTAGTAAATGTTGAAATTAGCCTAACCTCACTAAGAATAATTGCCATGTAATGTTAACTACTGTTTATTGTTAGGCAATGTTATCTAACAAATGAAAATTGTAAAGTGTTTTTAATACTGCAGTTTTCATCTGTGATAGACACTTGTCTTAATATATGTAATCTTATCTTAATTTATTATAACAGCTGAGGTTAGTTTTTTACTGAAAATTCATATTTTGCTGGTGTCAATGATCTAATGTTGCATCTGGTCAGACTTAGGCCATGGCTTTACTTAAGTATATTATATTTCTTTTTACAGTTGCAGATTAAGGAAGATCATGAAAGACCCCAGCGAACTCTAAAACAGACAACAGTACAGATGTTTTTCAGCAACAGCAGCAGAAATATGACAAAGTTTTGGGTGAAGCTTGTTTACATTTTTTATGCCTGTAATTTATTTAGATGTTATTTCATTACTAAAATGTTTACAAATACTTTTTTAACCTGTGAAAAAACTTTTAACAAAATTTTACATTAGTATAAAGAATGGCACTGTTTTTTGTACATTTTATTTTCTTTATTAATAAAAAATAGTGTGTTGCTCAATTAATATGTTATTGTGTTTTGCTTTGGTACCGAAATTGGTACCGAGAACCGTGGATTTTCAATTGTATTGGTACCGAATACTGAAATTTTGGTACCGTGACAACACTAATTCTGACTGTATTCTCTGAACATATCGACTGTATTCTCGAAACATTTCGACTGTATTCTCGAAACATTTTGACTGTATTCTCTGAACATTTCAACTTTATTCTTGAAACATTTCGACTGTATTCTCGAAACATTTCGACTGTATTCTCTGAACATTTCTACTGTATTCTCTGAACTTTTCGACAGTATTCTTGAAACATTTCGACTGTATTCTTGAAACATTTCGACTGTATTCTCGAAACATTTAGACTGTATTCTCTGAACATTTCTACTGTATTCTCTGAACATTTCTACTGTATTCTCTGAACATTTCTACTGTATTCTCGAAACATTTCGACTGTATTCTCGAAACATTTCGACTTTATTCTTGAAACATTTCGACTGTATTCTCTGAACATTTCGACTGTATTTTTGAAACATTCCGACTGTATTCTCTGAACATTTTGACTGTATTCTCTGAACATTTCGACTTTATTCTTGAAACATTTCGACTGTATTCTCGAAACATTTCGACTATTTTTGAAACATTCCGACTGTATTCTCTGAACATTTCGACTGTATTCTCGAAACATTTTGACTGTATTCTCTGAACATTTCGACTGTATTCTCTGAACATTTCGACTGTATTTTTGAAACATTCCGACTGTATTCTCTGAACATTTTGACTGTATTCTCTGAACATTTCGACTTTATTCTTGAAACATTTCGACTGTATTCTCGAAACATTTAGACTATTTTTGAAACATTTTGACTGTATTCTCTGAACATTTCGACTGTATTCTCGAAACATTTCGACTGTATTCTCGAAACATTTTGACTGTATTCTCTGAACATTTCGACTTTATTCTTGAAACATTTTGACTGTATTCTCTGAACATTTCTACTGTATTCTCTGAACTTTTCGACTGTATTCTTGAAACATTTCGACTGTATTCTCGAAACATTTCAACTTTATCCTCGAAACATTTCGACTGTATTCTCTGAACATTTCGACTGTATTCTTTGAACATTTTAACTGTATTCTCTGAACATTTCGACTGTATTCTCTGAACATTTCTACTGTATTCTCTGAACATTTCGACTGTATTCTCGAAACATTTCGACTGTATTCTCGAAACATTTCGACTGTATTCTCGAAACATTTCGACTGTATTCTCGAAACATTTCGACTTTATTCTTGAAACATTTTGACTGTATTCTCGAAACATTTCGACTGTATTTTTGAAACATTCCGACTGTATTCTCTGAACATTTCGACTGTATTCTTGAAACATTTCGACTGTATTCTTGAAACATTTCGACTTTATTCTTGAAACATTTCGACTGTATTCTCGAAACATTTCAACTTTATTCTCAAAACATTTAGACTGTATTCTTTGAACATTTCTACTGTATTTTCTGAACATTTCTACTGTATTCTCGAAACATTTCTACTGTATTCTCTGAACATTTCTACTGTATTCTCTGAATATTTCGACTGTATTCTTGAAACATTTCGACTTTATTCTTGAAACATTTCGACTGTATTCTCGAAACATTTCGACTTTATTCTTGAAACATTTCGACTGTATTCTCAAAACATTTCGACTGTATTTTTGAAACATTCCGACTGTATTCTCTGAACATTTCTACTGTATTCTCTGAATATTTCTACTGTATTCTCTGAACATTTCGACTGTATTCTTGAAACATTTCGACTGTATTCTTGAAACATTTCAACTGTATTCTCGAAACATTTCGACTTTATTCTTGAAACATTTCGACTGTATTCTCAAAGCATTTCGACTGTATTTTTGAAACATTCCGACTGTATTCTCTGAACATTTCTACTGTATTCTCTGAACATTTCGACTGTATTCTTGAAACATTTCGACTCTATTCTTGAAACATTCCGACTGTATTCTCTGAATATTTCTACTGTATTCTCTGAACATTTCGACTGTATTCTTGAAACATTTCGACTCTATTCTTGAAACATTTCGACTGTATTCTCAAAAACATTTCAACTTTGTTCTCAAAATATTTAGACTGTATTCTCTGAACATTTCTGCTGTATTTTCTGAACATTTCGACTGTATTCTCGAAACATTTATACTGTATTCTCTGAACATTTCGACTGTATTCTTGAAACATTTCAACTTTATTCTCAAAACATTTAGACTGTATTCTCTGAACATTTCTACTGTATTTTCTGAACATTTCTACTGTATTCTCGAAACATTTATACTGTATTCTCTGAACATTTCGACTGTATTCTCAAAACATTTCAACTTTATCCACGAAACATTTCGACTGTATTCTCTGAACATTTCGACTTTATTCTCGAAACATTTCAACTGTATTCTCGAAACATTTAGACTGTATTCTCCGAACATTTCGACTTCATTCTCGAAACATTTTGACTTTATTTTCGAAACATTTCAACTGTATTCTCTGAACATTTAGACTGTATTCTCCGAACATTTCGACTTTATTCTCGAAACATTTTGGCTGTATTCTCTGAACATTTTGACTTTATTCTCTGAACATTTCGACTTTATTCTTGAAACATTTAGACTTTATTCTTGAAACATTTAGACTGTATTCTCGAAACATTTCGACTTTATTCTCGAAACATTTCGACTTTATTCTCAAAACATTTAGACTGTATTCTCTGAACATTTCGACTCTATTCTTGAAACATTTCGGCTGTATACTTTATTTTTGATATTTTTCAAATATATTGTATAGATTTTGTTTTACCGTTGTTCCAGATATAGACTTTATATTTTAAACTTTTGAACGGAAATTCAAAGTGCAGATCTTTACACACTTATCAGCTTTTACTGCCCACATGAATAAAAGGTGTTTAAAAACTATAAGAAAGATACGAGCGACAAACAGTTATCTACAGTAACAGGTTTGAGTGATTACTAATCAGAAATAAAAAAAAAGTTAATGTACTGCATGTTCTGTTTTAACATTGTGAAATTTTATAAAGATACATTTGATCATTAACTGTTAAGTGGTTCATTATCCAAGCACATGAAAAGAGTTCTTGGCAAGAAAGATGCGTGACTTGCAGATGAACGTGCCACTTCATTTCTCTCCAATACGGTAGGATATTAAATTGATTGAAATGTGGATGATGTTTACAGTGACAAGATGATTGACAGGGTATTTTAAATAGTGACAGGATAGGGTATAGTAAGTAGACAAACTCAAACAGAAATGTGTGCCTCACTGTTAGGAGATACCTGCCAAATGAAAACAGGATGTGTTCTAAAATCGTCTCAAAATATCAAACATGCTTAAAAATCAAAGTCTGTGTCCATCAAACACTGTGAAACTGTATGTTATATCTGTCAACTCCAACTGACTTTCACCAACTAGCGTTAAAGGAGAAGTTCACTACCGGAACATACATTTACAGATAATTTACTCACCCCCTTGTCATCCAAGATGTTTATGTCTCACTTTCGTCAGTCGTAAAAAAATTGTTTTTTGAGAAAAACATTTCAGGATTTCTCTCCATATAGTGGACCAAAATTCTGTTTAAATACAGCTTTAAAGGCCTTTAAACAATCCAAGCCAAGGATGAAGGGTCTTATCTAGTGAAACAATTGGTTATTTTTCTAAAAAAAAAAAAAGTAAATTACTATTTAAATACGTTTTAACTTCAAATGCTCATCTTGTCCAGCTCTGTCTGTACTCTGTGTATTCCGGTTCAAAGCAGTTAGGATATGTCAAATTGAGAAAATAACCAATCGTTTTACTAGATAAGACCCTTCTTTCTCGGCTGTGATCATTTAGAGCCCTTTGAAGCCGCATTTAAACTGCATTTTGGAAGGTCAAATTTTTCAAATAATTTCTTTACGATTGAAGATAAAGAAAGACATGAACATCTTGGATGAAAAGGGGGGGAGTAAATTATCTGTACATTTTTGTTCTGGAAGTGAACTTCTCATTTAACCCAGACTGTAAATTGGAGTAAAGGTCTGTATTTAAAAAAAAAAAAAAACTAAATGTAGTATATTCCAGCCAATAGCAAGTTAAAATGTCATTTCCACAACAGAATGCTATTAAACACAATATATCATTTGAAATGTGATGGAAATAACAATAAAATCTAATATTTCTTGTTCATTGAGCAAGTGCCATTAAAACAATTGGACAAATTGTAGTCTTTGGACTGAACCACAAAACCATTTTATCAGTTTAGACCTAGTCAATCACAAAAAAGCATGTATCCAACTCCCTATTTTTGCTTTGACTTGACAACATATTGTTATAGAGAAGCTGCATGGTATTGAAAGATGTCAACAGTTTACTTGACCTATAAATACATTTTTAGGCCAAAGGTCTCATCGAAAAATTCCTACTCAAGCCCCATAGATGTTCTGCTGTTATTCCCCATGAGCAGCTCTCCCTTTATTCTCAGACTCATCCCTTTTAATCCAGTGAGTGATGTAGACTTGACAGCGATCTCTGCCTAGTTGTCCAGAGCTCAGATCCACTGAAAGATCAGACTGAGATCAGGGCTCCATCTGTGCCCCTCAGCTACACGAATTTGAGAGCTTCTGTGCTGACCAGCTCACAGTGTAGAAACGTATTATAAGCCTCTCTGCATGGCTGCATGTGTCCAAAAGAGCAGCCGGGAAATAGATGCTGTGCAACATGAGAGAGAGCGCGCACGCTTCACATTAGAGTCAGACCTATGAGTTACCCTCCATGCTTCGTAACAGCACTTTTGGGGACTTTGGAGCGAAAGCCGCTTCATGATTGCCATCTCTATAATATCACTTATAGGTTTGGAGCCAGGGGAGGCGTATTTTTAAATGGCTCTTTCCTCTCCCAAACGAGCATGCGATTGTTAGAAAGCCTGGGTAAAATGCATCGGAGAGTTCTCAACCTTAGCTGGGAGCAGTTCAAACCTACGCTAAGAGCACATTAAGAGCGTTACGTTTTTATGTATCTCTTTAAAACCTATGTGGAAGAACTGAAATTCTCCCTCTTGTGTGTCTTTTTTCATTTATGATTAATTGCAACACTGTTATTCCTTTGATAATGACGCATCCTGTGTTTTGATGTGTGCTTGGGCTGGAAGCCTTCAGTACAGATATGGTTCACGGCTCTGAGGCTTCTGTCCCAGATGTGACAGTCGCATTGCCCCTGACATGGCCTTGAGGCTCATTCTCCAGGGTCATTACTCATTTCACACTCACACACACACACACACACACACACAGAGAGATACAAAGAAACACCCACATTTGTGCGCAGTGACACCATCATGACAACCCCGGATCTATGCTAATTATACGTAAGAAACAGGAGTCCTGCATACTTAAGTCAGCTAGGGAGAAGTCTACCAAAGTTTGTTTGACACCTCATCATAAATCAGGGGAACTAGGCCAGATTATGTCCCTCGGCCTGCTTCTAAACCAAGTGAGGTTGCATTTTAGTAAAGAGAGACGTATTGTCTGGTAACACGGGACCTTTGAATATTAATCTCTCTTGGTTTGATCTGTATCCGATCGTAGACGTTTCCCACCGTGAGACTGAAAGTCCGGCTTTGAAAGAACTTCTTAAAAAGTTTCATTGGGACTGTCTCTATGCTTGTCAAATTAATTTGTTATCTTTGGTTGGACGTTACAGTATGCATCCTTCTGTTCTTAATCACTCAATAACGGTAATTGAAAAGATGTCGTATAGACAGCGTTTCTTAATGATGTGTCTAGTTTCTGACTCGGAGTGAATCACTCTATTCCCCAGATCAGAATAATATAACATTCTGCCATATAGAGAGAGCACAAGCTCATTTGGAGCAATAGGTGCTGGGTGTTTGGTGAGTAATTATGTCCTATGGGGAGCTGTGTTTCAATGAAAGAGAATTCGAAATGAAGACAGACAGAAACATCGGAGCCAGTACGTCTTGTTACCAGACATCAAAATCTAAATAAATATATAAAAGTGTAGAATAATGCATGTTTTATTTATTTTTTTTAATTTTTTCACATCAATTAACACCAAGCGTTTCATTGATAGCATGCAATTTTATGCTACAGTAGGTGTACTGTACAAGACGGGAGTGTAGGCGTATTCTGTGGACCATCTCATGTTTCATTAATTCTGAACTGCAGTAGACAGATCACTCACATGGGAGCATTATTAATAATAGATAATCTCAATGTTTCGAAAACAATAAGAGATAGGCATTCAAACAGTGTATCAATAATTCAAGGTACTTTCTATAAGGAAATTCTTTCCCGTGCTGTGAGAATGAGAAACGGCGTGTGCATGTGTGTGATTGTGTGCGTTAAGTTATCCTTGGCAATTAAGGTGAAAAACATTAGCCTGAGGTCAGCCTTTGAGCAACATATTGCTGTAACACCTCAGGCATTGTGTGTAAATATTTCATACCCATGGTAAAGCAAATTAGCGAGCGTTTTCTCCTGCAGCATATGTTACTAGATATATTTTGTGGTCTGGTTTACTTCTGCTTTTCTATGTATTATTTTGTTTGCTAGTTTATTTATGACTGATATCCTATATAATATCTGAGCATCTTAGTCAATCAAGCCAGAGATCATGAATTTTTTTAGACAAAACTATACAAAATTATATCCAATTATATCTACAAGCTGGTTGACTGGTCTAAGCTGGTTTTAGCATGGTTAAGAAGGAATTAAAACCAGCCTGCAAACCAGCTGGGACCAGGCTGGAAGACTGCCTAAAACTAGCCAACCAGCTCAGGCTGGTTTTAGCTTTTTTTTTTTTAAATCAGGAAAATATTATTTCAAGAGATTGTTAACATGTTGGTATGTGGTTGCTAGAGTGTTCTAGATGGTTGCTGCCTGGGGCATTGAATATTTTATAGCTTGTTGGTGTTAAGTGAGGTTGTTAGTATGTTTATATGTAGTTGCTAAGATGTTGTAGGAGGTTATTAGCTCATTAGCACCAAACTGCACCACAACATCTAAAGTCTGTCTACAAATGTCTGTTGCAAATCCTTAAAACTTTTTGTCAGTACGTCATAGAACGAGGCATCAGTTTAGTGTCAGGGATTTGTCATGTCCCATCCAATGTAGACGGCATCACTGGTTATAATCGGTTTGATTGTCTTCCCTGAAAAAAACAATAGAAACCATCACTGAAATTCTAATGGTCCCCACTACAAATACCATTACAAACATTACAAACCATAAACTTTTAACCATTAAAACCATTAAAAAATGGTTTCCTGTAGTGTGTTTTAAAACACATTTCATTAGGATTTAATAAACTACTTTTAACAAACCTCTATTAGAAGGTGACCAACCACCAGTAGAGAGTAATAGGCACCCGTTTCCATTAAAACCAGTACAAGTCCCACTATAACCAGTTAAACCATTACAAATTCTGTGATGGTTTCTGAAGATTCTGGATGGTGCTTAAGTGTTGTGAATGGTTGTTTACCTGTTGTCATGAGGTTGGTGGAGTGTTTTATATGGCTGCCAGACATTACTATGTGGTTACTAAGGTGCTCTTAGTATTTGATAGTGTTTACTAAGGTGCTCTTAGTATTCTTTCAGCATTAATCTGACACTTCCCGCTGGAATTTGCACTCTGCTTTTGTGAACAGTAAAACCCGCCTACTTTGATTTGATTGGTCATTTGAATTATTTTTACATTGTCGAACGCTGCTACAATGCTGAGGCAGACCAGGCTGGAAATACAACTTTTAAAGCTTTTTGTCATCCTAATTTAATTCATAGTGGTAATTTATTAATTGCTAAGAGAAACAATTGCAGAATAAACTGTACGCTGTCATGCACTCAGTCGTGTAGCGTAACTGAAACTAAACTGACTTATAGGCTTTATGCTCCATTTACAATATGTAATATAAGTCTCAGGTGTCAAGTCCCAGAATGTGTCTATGAAGTTTCAGCTTAAAATACCTTACAGATCATTTATTATATCATTTTGAAAATTCCTATTTTGATTGGAAGCAAAAACATGCTGTTTTCGAGCATGCCTCTTTAAATTCAAATGAGCTGCTGCTCCCTGCCTCCTTTTCTAGAATAGGGCTGTGCCTTTACAGGCTTGTGTGCCAAAAAATCATCTGTTTGGTTTTGAGTATCATGTCTATCATGCTAAAATTATTTGTTTTAAACCATATTAGTTTAAACTTCTGATATACGCAGAAAGCAGCTGTCACACGGCATGTGAGTACTAAACCTCTGAGTGAGTTCTCTTTCATGTCTTATTATGCTTAAACTGTCAAATTCACAAAAGTTTATGTTAAAAACACAAAACAGTTAAATACAGTTGGTTATGTCTGTAAAGGTAAACAGCTGGGAAAGAAATCACATGTTTGTATTAGACCTCAGTGGCAACAGCGTAATATACAGTAAATAAATCAATAAATCCACTGTTCCCGTCTCCTCTGAGGCTGGGACTCAAAATAGTGTTCTGTGCTCATCTGTACAGCCAACGACAGAACAGTTAGCATGCTTTGCTTGAACTTTTGCATTGGCGTTAGAACTGGTACACTGCTGTCGCTTGCGAAAACAAAATGATGGGATCGTGTGTGGAAATGTGCAGAATTAGGTGTGGTAATAACAATATTACCCTATGTCACAGGGCTTGTTTTGTCACATGCTTGCAGAGAAAGACTTAGAAAAAAAATGTACCGAGTTGTTCTTTTTCACATTGTCTGGGTTGGTAGATGCTCTGGGGACCCGATTATAGCACCTAAACATGGAAAAAGTCAGATTTTCATGATATGTCACCTTTAACCTATGCAAAAGCAAAGCACAGTATTGATCTGCAGGGTCTCGTTTGTGCAGCGGCCACGCAAATAGTTTGCCGGAGCCTTCCGTATCTGAATAATAATATAGTATTTATAGCTCCTAACAAGCAAAATAACCAATAGCTGTGTGACTATGAAGAATGATTACCTTAAAATGTAGGCATACATCGATACGCCAATAGGTTGCAGATCCCTGGTGTATCGTATGAGGTTGTTAGGGTTTTCTAGGTGCTAAGTTGTTTTGAGTATTTTTCGCATGTTGGTGTGCAGTTGCCAAACTGTTGTGTGTAGCTTATGTATAGTTGCTAGGGTGTTTGGGTGGTTGCTTGATCTCTTTTATTTACTTTTTCGATGGCTCATTTTATCTTCTGCCAGGCAAAAATCGTATGCCTGATTGCTTATAAAAACAATAGCTCAACAATGCACATGAAAGCAGTAGCATCTAATTTAACTGTTTACTTTGATGTTTTATTGAAGCTCAAAAATATGATTTAATATGACTGAATCAGTAGGACTACATCTTTTTGATGCCTACGTTACTTTTATTACACTAACAAAAGTAATAAAAAGGGTCAACTCAGGAAGAAACAACACATTTTTATTTATGTGTTTTATTTTATGTGTTTGTTTTTACTGTAGCATCAGCACTCAAAGTCCTCTGAAACATTTGACGAGAGTGTAGATTGCATGTTGTTTGACTGTGTGAATGACAAAGGAAATAATCCAGCGATGCTCATTATTTTTCCTCTGCTTTCTATCTCTTCTCATCCTGTCCTCTCTGGCTGCAGCTATTCAACCCTCGTCTTCCTGATTACCTGCTACCTGCTTGAACGGCCCGTCTCCCCCCTCCGGTCTGTCGACGACAGTGAGACATCACTGCTCCTGGAATGGGTGCTGACACCATGCCAGAGAGAGACTGGAGCATTCCTGACAGTACGCTGTCCACTCCCCAAACCTCGCTCGGCCGTCTCATCCATACAGCTGACAATGCATGGCCAGTTTAATGGTCATTTTCTCTTGAAGTCAGGTGACATGTTTCCTAGCTCTGCATATATGCATGTGTTTCTGTGTGTATCTCCACATCCCAGCCATGTCTTGTGGGTATGTGCTTGTCTACGGTTTGTGCTAGAGGGTAAAATTGCAAGCCTATTGAACGCTGCTAACACCCACCTGCCTCACTGTGCATATAACACACAGACACAATCAGCCATTTGTCTGACTGGTTATCAACCACCACCAGCAGTCTGCCCCACGGCGTTATATTAGTCCCCGTGCGTGCAGTCCGGGGATCCAGTGTGTGACAAGCTCTCCATTTGAATGCAGAGGCACAGCACCTGATTCAAAGCCTGCCGTTCCCAACCAAGTGCCTGAGCCACCCTGGACTGAACCACCGACAAGTGAAAGTGAGATAACGTCACATGCTTCACAGACAACACAGATGAGTGTCAGAGGCCAGGACTGTTGTCCTGACATTTACTCAGAGCCTCCCAAAATAGCACTGCATTGCCCACAGAGGATGTTAAGCTTCTTATATTGCTCTAAAACTATATAATACACACACACACACTCTGGGCTGACTAATATTTCATCCTGTCCAGGTGTATTGTTAACTTAAAACTTAAAATATGATTCAAATGATGTACACACATTATAAGATCACATTAGTCTTCTACAAAAAGCTTTTATTTTACCTGGAGTGCCATGTTGAGGACACATGGCTAGCCATTTGACTGATACTACAGAAATTAATATTACTATTAACTGAAACCAACAGAATAATAATAGCAATAAATTTACCTTATAGTAATCGATTTTCTTCAAAGTAATTAATATTGTTATTAAAAAGTATGTATTATATTAATCAAAAATGACAATTAAGACATTTAAAATAGCCCTTTTCACACTGTAATACCAGTAATTTGCTGTGAAATTACCAAGCGACTTACTGGTAAATACAGAAATGCACTGTTCAGTGTTCACACAGGCAATGACGTTCCGTCTTTTACTGGTAAAGCACCATTCACAAATCCATTTCAAAATACAGGTAAATTCTTTAACATTCTGTGTTCAGGGTTCGTACAAGGTGCTTAAAGTACTTGAAGTACTTGGATTTTACTTTTTGAAATGTAAGGCCTAGAAAACCTATGAAAACTTATGACTTGGATGATTCATTTCAAGCGATTCACTAGCAAAAACCAGATCAAATAAAAGAGCCATTCATTTTCGAATTTGGACATTACTTTAGTTATGGGTGATACTAAGCTTTTCGAAAATCTGAATCATTTAAACCATTGTATCGCAAAATGATTCACTGTCTTTTGCTTCAGAATGGAACTTCAGAGCGCGGATCACAAATCATTTGATTTAGATCAGGACTTCAAAGTGGATTTGTGAATCTTTTGCTTCAGATCGGAACTTGGGAGCGTGGATCACAAACCATTTGATTTAGAACAGAATTTTGGAGCGGGTTTGTGAATCATTTGCTTCAGATTGCAACATCGGAGCACTGATTGCAAATCATTTGATTTAGATCTGAACTTAGGAATGGGCTCATGAATCTTTTGCTTCAGATCGGAACATTGGAGAGCGGTTGGCAAATTATTTGATTTATAGATCAAAACTTTGGAGCGGGTTTGTGAATCTTTTGCTTCACATCGGAACCTCGGAGCATGGATCACAAATCATTTGATTTAGATCAGAAGTTCAGAGTGTTTTTGTGAATCTTTAGTTTCAGACTGGAACATCGGAGCACGGATCGCAAGTAATTTGATTAAGATATGAACTTCGGAGCAGGTTTGTGAATCTTGCTTCAGATCGGAACATCAGAGCACGGAGCGCAAATAATTTGATTTCGATCAGAACTTCGGAATAGGCTAATGAATCTTTTGCTTCAGATTGGAACATCAGAGTGCGGATTGCAAATAATTTGATTTAGATCAGAACTTCGGAATAGGCTAATGAATCTTTTGCTTCAGATTGGAACATCAGAGTGCGGATTGCAAATAATTTGATTTAGATCAGAACTTCAGAGCGGGTTTGTGAATCTTTTGCTTCAGATCGGAACATCAGAGTGTGGATCGCAAATCATTTGATTTAGATCAGAACTTCGGAATAGGCTAATGAATCTTTTGCTTCAGATAAGAACATCAGAGTGTGGATCGCAAATAATTTGATTTACATCAGAACTTCAGAGCGGGTTTGTGAATCTTTTGCTTCAGATCGGAACATCGTTTAATTTAGAACAGGATTTTGGAGCGGGTTCGTGAAACATTTTATTGGTATTTTTTTATCTATTCTAATATCTTTTTTTAGAATTTGAAAGATAAGACATTGTTTGATAAGTGAGATCTCTGATTGAAGTCTTTGAAAATCAGAAAAAAAAGATTTTTTTTTTTTATATATATATATATATATATACATACATACAGTCAGGTCCATATAGCCTATATTTGGACACTGACACACTTTTCATAATTTCGGCTCTGTATGCCACTAGAATAGTTTTAAAATGATACAATCAAGATGAAATTGAAGTGCAGACTTTAAGCTTTAATTCAAGGGGTTGAACAAAAATATAACATAAAATGCTAAGGAATTACAACCATTTTTATACACAGACCCCCCATTTTCAGGGGCTCAAAAGTAACTGGACAAATAAATATAATCATAAGTAAAATGTTCATTTTTAATATTTTGTTGAGAATCCTTTGCAGGCAATGACTGTCTTAAGTCTGGAACTCATGGACATCACCATAGACTGGGTTTCCTCCTTTGTGGTGCTTTTCCAGGCCTTTACTGCAGCTGACTTCAGTTGTTGTTGGTTTGTGGGTCTTTCTGCCTTTAGTTTTGTCTTCAGCAAGTGAAATTCATGCTCAATCAATTTGAAATCAGAAGATTGACTTGGCCATTGCAGAATATTCCACTTTTTTACCTTTAAAAACTCCTGGGTTGCTTTTGCTGTATGTTTTAGGTCATCGTCCATTTGTACTATTAAGAGCCGCCCAAACAACTTTGATCCATTTAACTGAATCTGGGCAGACAGTATATCCCTATACACTTCCGAATTCTTCCGGCTGCTTCTGTCTTCTGTCACATCATCACTAAACACCGGTAACCCAGTGCCACTGGAAGCCATGCGTGCTCATGCCATTACACTGCTCCACCATGTTTCACAGATGATGGTTGTAGGCTTTGGATCATGAGCTGTTCCAAGCCTTCTCCATACTTTTTTCTTCCCGTCATTCTGGTACATGTTGATTTTAATTTCAGCAGTCCAAAAAATGCTTTTCCAGAAGTGGTCTGGCTTTTTAAAATGTTTTTTGACAAAGTCTAATCTGGCCTTGTTTGCAGGGTTTGTGGTAAACCCTCTCTATTTTGCTCTGGTGAAGTCTTCTCTTGATTGTAGACTTTGACAGTGACACGCCTACCACCTGGAGAGTATTTTTCACTTGGCTGGATGTTGTAAAATGTTTTATTACCATGGAGAGGATCATCCAATCATTCACCATACTGTCGTCTTTTGTGAACATCCAGGCCTTTTTATGTTGCTGAGCTCACCAGTGTGTTCTTTTTCTTCTCAGAATTCACTGTTGATTTGGCCACTCCTAATGTTCCTGCTATCTCTCTGATGCATTTCTTTTGTTTTTGAAGCCTAACAATTGTCTGTTTTACTTGCATGCAGAGCTCCTTTGACCGCATGATGGGTTCAGAGCAACAGCTTCCAAATACAATTGGCACACTTAAAATCAGCTCCAAACCTTTTACCTTGTTAATTGATGTAGAAAAAATGAAGGAATAGCCCACAACTGTCCATGAAACAGCTTTTGAGTCAACTGTCCAATTACTTATGGTCCCTTGAAAAAGGGGGGAGGTACATATTAAAGAGCTGTAATTCCTTAACCTTTCTACCAATTTGATGAGTGATGAGACTGCCCTAAAAATTAAAGCTCAGAGTGTGCACTTTAAGCCCATATTCATTGTATAACTGTAACTTGAATATGTTTTGGTCAACAGCTAAAATAATAAAAATTGTGCCAGTGTCCAAATATATATGGACCTGACTGTATGTGTGTGTGTGTGTGTGTGTGTGTGTGTGTGTGTGTGTGTGTGTGTATATATATATATATATATATATATATATATATATATATATATAATTTTTTTTTTTTGGACCCCCAGATTCCAGATTTTCATTTTTGTTTCTTGGCCAAATATTGTCATATCCTTACAAACCATACATTAATTGCTTATTTTTCAGCTTTTAGATTATGTATAAATCTCAATTACGAAAAAATGTTTAAATTTAAATTGTAATAATATCTCACAATATCACTGTTATTAAATATAGCCTCACTAAGCATAAGAGACTTCTTTCAAAAACATCAAAAAAATCTTACCTACTCCTAACTTTTGAACAGAGGTGTATAAATAAGCTGTCTTTTACAGGAGGAATCAAAATAAACTACAACAACCCATAGGATAAATGCCAGGACAAGCAAAGAAAACAAATACATTGCAAAAATCATTAAGATTGATTACTTTTGTCCATTGCGTCCATAAAAATGTAAATGTATGGATGTGTGTACTTTGAGATGGAACAAATAAATAAATAAGTGAGCTCAGATAGCTGCCAATATGAAGTCCAAAACCATGTCAATAAAAAATAGCCAGTGAGACATAAACTTTCTGAGTGTGCCTTTAACAGTAAATCTAGCCTTTAATTAGATTACTGCTAGTCTCGCGGCTGAAGGTCTGGAATTCATGGCAGCTTTCATTGGCCAAGGCCCACCCATAAGGCCGTTTGATTGACATGTCAAACAACCAATCACAGTTAGTTTCGTTCAGCGTCACGTTTCGATGCGTGGAAATGTCCCTACAACAACAGACTGGCGTGCAACACGTCAGTCATTGAAATAACCAGCATTGAAAGATAACAAAGAAGAGGGAGAACAAACAGTAAGTCAGTAATTTGTTCGCGAACGTCGCAAATGTGTATAACAACAATGGCGTCTGCATAAGCACCTTTTAGCAAAACGCAGAGTAATTCAGTCTGCGCTTTGTTTCCCGGCGGACCGAAAATAAACGCGACACTCGCGTCTCCCGGAAATCCGGTCAAATTCAACTAATCAGATGACGACTTCGACATTCCTGAAGTGTTTCCAGTTAAGTGTACCATATGCATCAGACGTTTAGCCAACTTTCCGTGGGCGTGACGTCTGAGGCTGAGACTAGATTACTGCTGACAGTGTTGGATTTAGCACAGTAAAAATAGCGAGTTACACAAGCTTTTATTTATTTATTCATTTATTTGTGAAGTTTAAGCCTATCCATAGGCCTATTACAGATTTAAAAGGCTTTGAGTTGTACAGTATAGTAATATTACCAGATGTTTACAGGATTTTACAGTCTTATATGTGATTTTGAGCTTAGTCATCCATTTTGAGATTGGGTTTTTTCCCAGGCCATTATGCTTTTAGCTGTACCTAACGAAGTGGAATGTTGAATCATTATGCAGAGGCGTGATTTGATCAGAGGCCTGAATAAGGGATATTTTTGAGGGGGTGTCTGTACTGTAGATCCTTACATCCTCTGGAAAGTGGTATGAAAACAATAAATAACTTATTGATCTTTTTTCGTAGTAAAGCAAGAGGTTCTTAACCAGCAAGAGACCATGAACATAATTGGACCCGCAAGAAACATTCATCTTGATTACATTCAATTTGAACCAATAAGGATTGGGTAAGTACTGGTCATTCATCAAAGTCAGATTGGAGGGACTTAGAAAATGGGAACTAATCTTTTTCTACCTGTGTCATCAGAGTAGTGGGCAGATGAAATATATGGACTAGCAAGTACACAACGGCACAACCCGGCAAAACACTGATATTAAAGAAAAAGAAAGAAAGACAGAAAGAACAAAAGATGGGCATCTAAAATATTTGGGGTAGCTGCTAAAGGTTGTCCTGACATACTGAGCTTGCAAAAATAACTGCATTGCTCATAATTATATGCACTATGCTTCTAATATTGTTAATATAAAATCAATTATATCCTTAGCTGTGTTTGGCTACTATGTGACCCTTTAAGTGTAATTCTACACAAATGTTTTTTAGTATACAGTCAAACCAAAAATTCTTCAGACACCTTTAACATTTCTCACATTATCACAGTTTATCGCTATAGTTTAGAAAATGGTAATAAAATGTCAAATTCATCTTGATATCTATGAATTAAGGTCAAACCTAAATTTATTCAGACACCTTCAAAATTTCTCACATTATCACAGTTTATTTGATATAGTTTAGAAAATGGTAATAAAATATTACAAGAACTCATAGAGTTAAGAACAAATTCATCTTGTTAATGTCAGATAACTTTGATAGAAAGGTATGTAACAAAACATGGTCAGGTCAAAGTGTCAAATCAAACACAATTTACTTTATTTTGCTATCCTCGCTTACATAAATGAACTACAGTGTCCTGCACCCACTAGTAAAAATATATTAAAAATTTTATCTGGTGTCTGAATAATTTTTGGTTTGTATATTTTTTCCAATGTAGTGCTGTCACTCAGGTGATCCTAATTGTTTTTGTGTCACCTAAATATCATTCTGTTTTGAAATATTTTTCTTCGAAAACATACAATAAATTGTTTTGTTGGTTATGGTTCCAACATGTCAAGGAAAATTCGAGTTTCATTCAAAACTGCACACAAGCGTAAACGGTTCACGCCATAACAAAAGACAATAGAAACCATTATAATTAACAATATTAGCGTCCTTCGAAGGCTGCATTCGAAAGCAGAATGTCACAGAAGAGTGACGAAGATTGTCCCATTTCAAAGGCAACTTAAGACGTGGCCTCCAAATGCGTCCTTCGTTTCCTGGGCCTTGAAGGATACAACAAATGGATGCTTCAAGGCCCAGACTAACCCAAGATTCATTTTATTTTAATTTCAAGCAATTTCAGTGTTGAGTATTGTCTTGGTAAGATACAATTTTGTAGATGGTTGATACTTTTGTTTAATGCATATAAACAGGGCCCTATGAAATCTGTTTTACTTTTCCCTAAATTGCACTTTATTTATTTATTTAATTTTCTGCCTTTTTTGGACTCAATTTTAATGGTAAAATTAAAGTTCTTTATTTAAAAAGCATGAATCTTATACAATTTAGTTAAAGTTAAAGTTTAAAGTTTCGTTTTATTGCCCTATTTTTTCTGGTACTCAAATGAAGGCATACAACATTATATTTTTTTGTAATCCAGTAAGCTGTTTAAAAAAAATAGCAAACAAAGTGCTAAACAAAAGATACACTGTTAAAACGTGGTAGAAAAATTGTGTGATTATTCCTTAAAAAAATAAAGTTTTAATAATAATTTAGTAGTACATTCAGACGTACATTATATTAATTATATATTTCTGTCACAAGTTTAACCTGACTTTTATTTTGATGGATTGCCGTGAAGAGATTGTTTGTGTGTATATGACATGATAACAGTTTTTCTAAAATGAAACTCAATTGCTTATAAAGTTACTTTCAGTCACCTGAGACAGCAGATGCTGAAAACGCCACAAGCGTGTAGTAAGCGAAAATGCATGCCTGCGCTATTCATTTACACAGAGACACACAGAGCATGTAAGATTCATGTTTAAAAGTCTTTTTGTGTCTTAATATTCACAGACAGTAGAACACATCACAATCTGATACATGTGAACTGACCTACTTTTGTTTTTTTTAATAAAAAATTTGCCAAATTCTGTGACTTCCATGTTATACAGGGTGGGCCATTTATATGGATACACCTTAATAAAATGGGAATGGTTGGTGATTTTAACGTCCTGTTTGTGGCACATTAGTATCTTGAAAAGTTTGCCCCCTCACATATACTAATGTGCCACAAACAGGACGTTAATATCACCAACCATTCCCATTTTATTAAGGTGTATCCATATAAATGGCCCGCCCTGTACAGTAAACTCTATTTTTATGACTGGATTCCGTGATTCCATCCATGTTTTCCGCATTGCAGAAATCATAGGACCCTACATAAATGGACCAAAGTGAGCATATTTAGACTGCTTGTGAATGCTGTTTTGTATTCAGATAGTTGAATATAACTTTTAAAAAAGTCAAACATTATAGCCGCTCATCAACAGAAGCTGTCACAATTGGTACAAGGCAATCCTCTATAGGCTGGGCCGTCCAATTTAACAAATTCAGTTTGACCTTTGTAGCCTTCGAAGACGTGACCTTTGAAGTCTGTGTCCCTTGAAGGACACAGTCCCTGAATTTGGAAATGACAGAGATGGTATTTGACGAAAACTGAATATAAACATGCATCCAAATCCATTTGGTGCATCCAAATTTGCATACTTTTTACACTATTTTGGTGCTCTAGTGCAGTGAAAGTTCATATGTTACCCTGGACCACAAAACCAGTCGTAAGTCGCATGGGTACATTTGTAGCAATACATTGTATGGGTCAAAATGATCAATTTTCCTTTTATGCCAAAAAATCATTAGGATATTAAGTTCCAGTTAAAGATCGCGTTCCATGAAGATATTTTGGAAATTTCCTACCATAAATATATCAAAACTTACATTTTGATTAGTGATATGCATTGCTAAGAACTTCATTTAGACAACTTTAAAGGGTTAGTTCACCCAAAATGAAAATTTGATATTTATCTGCTTACCCCCAAGGCATCCAAGATGTGACCAAGGTGACTTTGTTTCTTCAGTAGAACACAAACAAAGATTTTTAACTCAAACCGTTGCAGTCTGTTAGTCATATAATGGCAGTCAATGGTTACCAAATCTTTAAGAGTAAAAAAAACATACACAGACAAAACCAAATTAAACCCTGTGGCTCGTGACGATACATTGAGGTCCTAAGACACAAAACAATCAATCTGTGCAAAAAACTGAACTGTACTTATATCATTATTTACCTTTGATCCATTGCAATGTTCTACTCTCCTGAGGGCGTTCACCCAGCCAGGGCGTGACGCGTCAAGGTTATCAACCATAGTAGATCCACACGCGGAAGCATCACTTATTGTTTACATAGTGCATATTGGCCCCTCAATTACTTGTGCTTATCCTGATTCTGGCAACTGATTACAAACTAAAAGATTACGTTTCCTTGTGCGAACTCATCTGGGAGTGTTGACTTTTCACCGACTACTTTGCCAGAACACACTGATGCGTCACACGCCGGCTGATGTGAACGCGCTCAGGAGAGTAGAACGTTGCGATGGATCAGAGGTAAATAACGATATAAACACTGTTCAGTTTCTTGCACAGAACGATTATTATATGTCTCAAGACCTCAATGTATCGTCACGAGCCGCAGGGTTTAATTTGGTTTTGTCTGTGTATTTTTTTTTACTCTTAAAGATTTGGTAACCATTGACTGACAGACTGCAACGGTTTGAGTTAAAAATCTTTGTTTGTGTTCTACTGAAGAAACAAAGTCACCTACATCTTGGATGCCCTGGGGGTAAGCAGATAAACATCAAGTTTTAATTTTTAGGTGAACTATTCTTTTAAACAACTTTAAATATTGAAAATCTGGAACTTGAAAATTCAAATCATTTCCTATTTTAACAAACCATACATCAATGGAAAGCTTACTTATTCAGCTTTTGGGTGATGGATAAATCTCAATTTTGTTTGCAATCTCAATTTCAAAAAATTGACCCTTATGACTGGTTTTGTGGTCAAGGGTTACATATATAGTGGCACCCATCTGGTCTGCCTGATTGCTGTTTTTGACAACTTTTTATTTTCCTTTTTTAAACTTGGAGTACCCCATGTCCTTAAAAATTGTCATTTGGCATTTTCAGATTCACAGGACCAAACAGACTTGAATTGCAATAATAGCTCTATTGGAAAAGCAAATCAACGTTTTCTCTTTTTTCAGTTGGACATAGATACAAATACATTCTGTCATGTTCAGAAAATGGATTTGCATCTTAGTCTTGTTTACTTTTGGCTAGAGAGGCGTGCTCCCCCGGGAAGACTCTGGGAAGGATTTGAGACTTATCGAATAGTGGCATGATTCCCAAATAAACAATTAATAACAATAGATCAGGAGCCGAGCCATGAAGTTGAGCAGAATCTGCCAACTTAACTCCGAGTTAACTCTACTCAGAAAGAAGCAGGAAGCAAAAAAACGACATTGTTGTTTGAGCAGAGATTAATGAGCCTTCATTTAGCAAATGCTCATTAGAGAGATGGCAGTTCTGCCCCAGAAACTCGTGCAACCAAATTTGCAAGGCTCCATCAGAAGATAGCAGACATTTGGCACGCCACGGACACGCTTTCGCATTCACGCAGTGTTCTGCGCTCGAATCCGCTTAAAGTCTGAACTATGACCGGTGTCAAGCATACTCTATTGTTTCTCACCAGCCAAGTGTATTCGGTCTATCTAAATCCCAGACTAGCTTGCTGAGAGGAGACAGGCGATGTGCCCTTTCTATGATGAATTCTCTGCTTCAGTAGCTTTACCCTGAGCATATGTTGTGTCAGGCTTCTTTTGAATTGATAAACAGCATTGTGTGCATGGACAACAGTCTTTTAACCTGCAACGACTTTGCCCCTACGGATCTGGAATAAAAGATCTCCATAAACAATAGTTTGACTGTCAGTAAGGCTATGGGCATCTCACAGAACAGTTTGTCTCCATTATTGCCCCTTAATTACATTCAAACAGCAGTAAGAGCAAGCAAATGATTGCACTGATGAGAACTCTATTTGTCTCTTTTCAAGGCTGACGGCCCAGAAGGCATAATGCATTTATGTGCCTTTTTGTTTGCAAGTCATTTCACCAGCACTGAAGTACTCACATCCAAAGAGAGATAATCCAAAATCCCTTTTGTGAACTGCCATATGTTCTGTTCTGGCGTCCGTAGATATCTCAAACCCTTAAATATACATTGTAGTACACACGCAGCGCCGTACTTCCAAGACAGCCACATCTTAAAACACTGTAACCCCTGAAGGAGGAAATGCCTGCGTGCAGGTCTGCTTCTTTTAAGCTCCTGAATCTATATCCACCCTCACACCCATATAAATCAACACAGGGAAAAGGCATGTGAAAGAAAAAAAGGGTGATGTGGATGGAGCATCATTTAAACTTGCGGTGTGTGGTTTTCTATGGCGAAGGAAAATCTTTAAATTGGGCCAAGCTAAAGCTCTCGTAACACCCACAACGTTCTTATATTCTCTCTAATTCGTTTTTGACGTGTTTTTTTAAACGCTCTCCATGCTTCTGGCATAGATGTAATAAGCAAACATTTTATCTGATGAGCCTTTTATCAGCGGAGCTGTTGCTGGTCGGAATTTGGCATCTCGGATTGTTTCTTTTTTTTTTTGAACCTCTTTTGTCTTTCGTGAACATAAGCAAGCCGATGATGTTCCAATGGAGCATCCAGTATGATCAGAGCCCTTTTGAAGTTACAAACGTCTCCTTGTTTACTCAGAGTCTTGCATCATTTCTTGTTTACTTGTGCATTTCAGTGGGCTGTAATTAAAGCTGAAACATCAAAACTACATCCGCCAAATTCACAGCGTTTTTCTGGGTGAGGTCAGGGTAACTTTATTTTAAATGGTGTGCTAACCTTTTATCGATGATTTCGTGTCCAACAAATGATCACTGAAAATGAAAACAGTAATGAGGACATGTCTAAAAACATCTGTGTGCCTGTAAGCGCCAAAGGAGAGATGGAAGGAGGCTCTGAGTTTAATTAAATAATGAAATGTCTCTAGGCAAGACACTTTACGGAGTAATCACTTTTTTTATTTTCTGATTTCTTGATGATTAGCCGCACTTCAAGCCATGCTTCTGGTTAGACTGTCATGTCTTGGTTAATCATAACTGTAGTTATTCAGTCAGAATGCCGCAGTACATATTTTCTATCTAAAATAAAAGATTTGCAGCATAACCCCTTTCAGCTTAAGGAAAAGAATTAAATGTTGAGCCTTGTTCCCCACAAACTGTGCAGCATCTGTATATATTAGCTAATATAAAATTTGATGTGCTGTTCTTAGATAAATTCTGTCGATAATTTATATAAATAAAGGGATGGTAAGTGCATTTTATTTTTTACAGGGGTGTAATGAGGTAAATAGTGTTGTATTTAGCTTGTTACATACAATTTGATTTCAATATAGATTTTTTTTTAGTTATATTTTATAGTGTGTGTGTGTGTGTGTGTGTGTGTTTGTGTGTGTGTGTGTGTGTGTGTGTGTGTGTGTGTGTGTGTGTGTGTGTGTGTGTGTGTGTGTGTGTGTGTGTGTGTGTGTGTGTGTGTGTGTGTGTGTGTGTGTGTGTGTGTGTGTGTGTATAAATATAAATATAAATATATATTTAAATATAGATTTTGAAAAAATGTAATTAAAGTTGCATTTTTAGAATCATTACTTCAGTCTTCAGTGTCACCTGGAAACATTTGTGCTGCTTAATATTTTTTTGGAATCTGTGATACTTTTTTCAATATTCTTTGATCAATAAAAGGTTAAAAAGAACAGCATTTATTTAAAATAGAAAGGTTTTCTAACAATATACACTACTGTTCAAAAGTTTTGGGACAGTACATTTTTATTCTTTCTTTTTTTTTTTTGAAAGAAATTTATACTTATATGAAGGACGTGTTAAATATATAAAAAGAGTCTTATTGATCCCAAACTTTTGAGCGGTAGTGTATATATAATTTGATTTTAATATTGTCAATATTTTATTTCAATATTATAAAATTATTTTATATCGATTTAAAAACAATTTTTTTATATATTTTTATTGTTTTTATTCATTTTATCCCATTTATTATATTTTTATTATGTATACTTACAATTATGTGTATCATTTTTATAAATGCATTTTAGGTGCATTTTTATTCATATTTTTGCAGGGATGTTTTGACAAATTCTGTACTATTTGGCAGATCATGTGATCTCAAAATGGCAACATTTATGTACATAAAATCAATTTTGTATTATTTATATTCATTTTATTTTATTTTAATATATCAACTAATATCGAATTTGATGTAGTGCTTTTAGATATATTCAGTGTATAATTTATGTAAATACCTAACATAAATTGTGTTTTATTTGGCTGGTCATGATCTCAACATGGCGATG
>NC_133381.1:14954656-15054547 GCF_049309525.1 Garra rufa
GAATGGCTCTTATATATGAACGCTCTGCCACCTGCTGGTGCGTCACTGACACTCTGGCCAATCACGCTCACGCACCGGGAGAAGCCTTCCTCTCGCGCTCTCCGGGAGATTCCAGTGGCCTGGCAATTAGTGACCAGGGCGATACGGGGAACCGACACGCAAATATTCGGACGGCAACGGACGATCGAGGACAAGCCGTGCATTTCTGGAGAGGAACAACGCGCTTTTAGTGGATCTACCAAAAAGCAGAGGACTGACAAGAACAAGTTATTTCTTCTGAGCATCTTTACCTTTCAGTGAACTATAGCTTGTAAGGTAAGCAGTGTTAATAACGTTAAGAATTACATTAAAATTAACAGCTTAAAGAATTAATAAATTAAACTCTGGATGCACAGTAAAGCTGATGTATTACCGTTTCAAAGTTGTTTCTGTAAACTTACATGTGTCAATTGGTTAATCACGTTGCTAGAATGTGTTTCGAGTTAACTAAATTTATTTTATTTTATATTTTATTTTATTTAACGAATATAATTTTCCTTATTGTTTACAAAAATAGTGTAAGGCTATTGCAAGCTATTTTCTATTATTACTATTTCTTAGTAGTGAGATGCTATCGCAGCTATTTTTTAAATCACGAAGCTTTTCAGTAGATAAACGTTTATTTCGTACGATATTGTTTATTAAGTAGCGGATTGCTGAAAAATGTTATTACACAGAATCAAATCTTGCCCGTGTTTGATGTCCGCTGTTTGGAATCGGAGCTAATCGCGAATGAATCTTTTGAGTCGGTTCTATCAATGAATCAATCAAGAGGGTTCGCAAAATGGTCCGAATCATTTGGACGGCTCACTGGCGCACTGACTCGTTTGGAGCGGTTTATCACTCACAGTACTTTAGCTACAGAACAAGGAGAGCAAAATGACCGCTGAATAAAGTGGCTACTTGCGTACAATCAATTGAAATCTAACCTTCAAACGCAACCTATATATTAGAAGCGACGAAGAAGGTGTTTATTAAGTTGAACACCTACAGGTGCAGCTTAAACGACTGCAGGTAAATACGCTTTCCAAACGAAAGAATATCAAAACAGTTTGAGTACACGAAAGCACTCACAATAGCAAAGAGAACCACTGCATTAGCAGTGACTTTTACCATGGTATTTTTTAAGCAGCTTGCTATCATATAAAACGAATATAGTAGGTGTAGCCTATATCATGGCTATGTGTCAAAGTAACATTAACATTTGATACATAACTGTGTGTATCCTGTGTCTGTGTTTGTGCGATTTAGATAAAAATATGGTTAGTCGTTTTTACATTGCACATTTTTATTTCGAGTGGAGTATTTGGTAACTTTGCTAGCAACATTTTGTTTGGTTTGCCTAGCGCTGTACAACACCTTACACATCATGTTTGACGCACGACGATTGCCTCAGCGTTTTAAAGTGTTTAAAGTAAGTAGATGTTTAATTATCTGGCCATTTGCCAGCTTTATTGTCACTTTGCCGCCTTATTGGTGAGCAGAGCACGCTATAACTGCGTGCTGATGAACCATCTCGCGGGGGAGAAGCGATGAGTGATGTGTTATAATATTCCAGGTGCCAGACGTGCTCATCCGCGGATTTTTTGTTTGTTTCGGGAAATCCGAAAGGGTGAACTAAAATAGCTCTGAAACATCCCTTAAATGCTGTGAAAGTTCACACGCGCCTGCTCACAGGGTCGGAAGCTTTTAGAAGATGAAAATGATGGAAACGGAGGGCGGGGGTGTAGTGAAGGAATGTTCTGACATTAATGAGATGTCAATCAATGTATACTCCCTTTAGAATGGAGAACAGTCACTCCGCACTATCAACAAGTAATGTGCCATCATGCATAGCAGATAAGGTTCATATATTGAACCCCATGTGCTGTATTTTCTATATTTACTAGTTTAGATTGAAGTATTTTCCAAGTACAAGTTTGATGAAATGCCAAAAAGGTGACATTTATGAAAATTCCTACTGTGACAACTAACCCCAGTCTCCTCTACATACATAATAGATGCCTGATATATTTATAAGGTAATCACTTTTGACATTGTTTTACTGAAGAGCCTCTCATTCAATAATGCAAGGGCCAATAACCAAAGTGCACAAAATGTTTTATGAATTTTGATTCGGCCAGAGCTTTTAAATCACAGGTGTCCGCAGACAGACAAATAGTGATAAGAGCGACTCATGTTTAATGTATTGGGTCTTATCTGTGCTGTTCGGCCCTTAATAGTGTGTAAACGGCAGCAAAGAACAGAGTGTCCATTCCTGTCTTTGGAAAAAGAGTTTCAGATTGTGTGTGTCTATGTCTGCGTGAGAGAATTGGCCGGAGGATCAGATTAAAGGGAAGGAGGGAAGAGAGATGCGGTGGAGTGCGCTATGCCCTTATATGAAAGGATTTAAAACACCTTCTAAGAAGTGAAGTGATCCCTGAAAATTTAGGCCGACCTGTCTTTCTTACAAAGCCTATTTTTCCTCATTCTTTCCCTTTCATTGTACTTTCTCTGTCTCACCTCAGTCTCATACCTCCACACGCTCTTACACACACACACACACACACACACACACACACACACACGCGCGCTCTTCCCTGTCTGTCACTTTCTCTTTCACACACATATGCTGCACGACACGCTTTTAAAGCCTTACGAGTCTTTGTGTTAGATTTAACTTGTTTAAAATAAATATAATAACATCTCTGTATGGCTGTCTATCTATTTATCTATCTCTGTCTGTCATATGTCTGTCCACCTGCTTATCTGTCTTTAAAGGCATAGTTCACCCAGAAATGAAAATTCTGTCATTGATTACTCACCCTCATGTCGTTCCAAACCTGCTAGACCTACGTTCGTCTTTGGAACACAAATAAAGATATTTTTGATGAAATCTGAGAGCTTTCTGACCAACTACCACATTCAAGGCCCAGAAACATACTTCAGCCATAATTTTGTGAAGTAAATTATTCTATCTAATGCACATTGAGAATTCAAAATTAAGAACTCCAACCCATGTTCTTAACTAAGAAAACTTAAGTCAGAAAAAGTCAGTTAATTGACTTGTACCTGAATTTTAAAGGGGAATCAACCCACTTTTTATTTGTGGTATACTGTCTCAGTCTAAATTACATTCACATTGGTGTTTTAGGAAACCAAACAAATTACAATATAATAATAGAAGACAACAATTTAATATTATTGTTATTCAAATGAGTAAATAAATATTTCATAGGTATGTTATTTTTGCTTTATACTACAGTAGGGAAATTACATACTTCCTAATTTCTACACTTGAAAGAGATATTTTACAATTTGGATTGCAGTAACATCACCTATTTTAACTAGCTGTCAGCAATTCATACTGCACTTTTAAGCTTTTATTTTGATGGAAACGGCAGTAGAGCTTTTATTTTGATGAAAAACTCTGTATCTGTGCTGTAATCATCTGCCACGAAAATAAAGCATAACTGGTAGCCGTTGCATTCACAAATGCACTCTAAACTCACAGCACATGCAATTCTGCCCTCCAAAGGCAAAGTGCAGTAACTACGCCAACACTGAAACAGAAAAATGCCTTTAAAGTTTTTACGCCAGCCAGTCAAACATGTTGACACTCTTGTTTCTCTGAAACACTCTCGTTTCTCTGGGACAAAATTGAACCAGGAGACTTTGCCACAAGACAAAACAGTTGTCACAAAGTCCATTTTAAGCCTTAACTCAATTTTGACCAAATGCGTAGTTACTGCGCTTTGCCTTTGGAGGGCAGAATAAACGAGTTCACTGCATTCACTGTAAACTGAGCCGTTCTAAGGAGTGGAAAACAACGGATCATGAGCTGATCGCCTGAACAAAGAGCAACAAAAACTTTTGATGAAGGGATTAAGCCATTGGTTTTAGTTCGTTTGACAGATACTGGCCTATAATACAACTTTAAAGACCTTTTATGCTGGAATAAGAAGTTTAAATTTATATTTTAAACAACACTTTTTAGCCTATAAGGCCTATAGTTTCATATCATCATGTGACCACAATAATATCATTCTGCTATCGTGATACCATGATATTTATGATACTGTTAAATACCAATTATTTTTGTTCTTTATGCGCACAAAATGTATTCTCATGGCTTCATAAGATTAATGCTGAACCACTCAAGTCACATGGACTATTGTAACAATGTCCTTACTAACTTTCTAAGCCTTGAATGTGTCAGTTGCGTTGCCGTCTACGCAGGGTCTTAAAGCTCTCGCATTTCATCAAAAACATCAAAAATTTGTTCTGATGATGAGCGTTTTTGGGTGAACTATCCTTTTAAATACTTCTGAAACAAGGTTAGATGTAACAGGAAGAACAAACAGTACACATCCACAAAGTACCCACCTGTCTTTCCTCCTGTCAGTCATGCCTCATTAACTTGTTATCATTAGGCAAACATAATTTTAAAATGATTTTGCAATAAGTTCATGCTTCACTATTCTGCTGACGCTATTAAAAGATACACCTCTAAAGAACATCACACTCTGGCAGCGTTGGTGATTTAAAAAAAAAATTGTCTAGAGGGAGGTCAAAATAGTCCGCAGTGCTAAAAGTGTTTTAAATAAATCAAAATATTGTTGATTGGCTTAACGTGTTAATTGAATGGTTATGTTAGCCGAATGCCATTATCCTTTGTGAAAGTCTTCAGGCGGAATGAAGTAAATTAATGGATTAAGCCAATCAAGGTGTGACAAGGCCAGTCAGGGTCACATTGATGTGCAATGAATCAAAAGTGGACACATTTCATTGGTATTCCATTGTAGCAGTGCCTGTTTGGCCTATCTTGGCTCTTGTAGTCTTCTCAGTCGTCCCCAATGTCAAATGCGGTGCCTCAAGCAAACACTGACATGCTGGACTGCATGTCCTCACCTTGGAATGTGATTAGATGTCTGTCATGCTTTAAAGACATTTCCAAGAATACAGGGATAATTATGTTTACGAAAGCCAGTCCAGAGCAGTGTTTGGGAGGTTGTCAGAATTACGGAAATAAACACACTCAATCTATCTATATGTTGCCTCTAGGGTTGGGTATCGTTTGAATTTTATCGATTCCGATTCCACTTATCGATTCCGATTCTTTTCGATTCGCAGTTTCGATTCCAATTTAGTAAAAAACAACAACAACAAAAGTCAAACATTAATATATCAAACAAGTTTATTTTCAGTGCTTGCTTGCAACATATTATTTTATTACAGGGGTTCTCAACCTTTTTTTATACCGGGGTCCCCCTCCTTTCTCGGGTAAATTTTGCAAGGCCCCCCTATGCCTGACTAGCCTGGCTAACGCCAGACCACGTTATGACTTCGTCATGATTCGTGGTCTGGGAACCACATGTTCATTTTCTCGTATTTGAGGCGTGGTTTACGAATGCCCAGAGCCGTTTATTGGGCGCTACGAATGTCTATCAAATGCGCCTGTGCGTAGCTCATAGCCAATCGTTTCAATCATACCGGATGACGTATACAGAGCGATGGTTTAACGCCAAAAGTTGCTCTTTTTTCAAAATAAACTTGCGTTCTAAACTACTTAGAACACTATCTAAGGGGCCGTTCACATGTCGCGTCTTTTGCGCGCTAAAGTTCGTTATTTCAAATGTAGACGCGCGGTATGTGGCGCATAATGGAAGCGACGCGGTTGCGATGCGCTCGCATTTTCCATGCGCAAGCTACAGAGCGGTTTGGAAAGGAGAAAGCGACGCACCTAGCGTTTTCCACGCGTTTTTAGGCGCGACATGTGAACGGCTGCATCGAATGATAACTTGCTGCCATGCTGGATCCATAGTTATAAACAAACTGCTTCGGTGAGTCGCGACGCATAGAAGGCGTCATCGTCTTGCTGCTCCCTCCCCGTTCTGTGATTGGTTCCCTATCTGAGGTGAAAATTTGGTCCATGGTTTCCATGCTACCTTCCAGCGTGAATAAGACCGCTCTGCGCGGAAGGCAGCATGGGGACACCCAGGCTAATGCCTGACAAGGTGTTCATTTTTTTACCTTTTTTATTACCCAAGACATTTGTTTTGCCTTTTTGTTTTTCTACTTCATGTTATAAAAAAAAAATCAAACAAACTTTAAATTAAAGCTATACTTTTGAATTTAAAAGAAAACCCTTTGCTCTAACATTTTAACATGTATATACATATACAGATTTAAAGCTCCTGAATTATTTAATGCAGATATTTTTTCACAACTTCAGAGTACTCTTTCTTAAGTAAGTGAACCTGCCAAACAACAGGGAGATGCCAAAATACCACTCACTAAACCTGTCCTTTTGAACTGGACTGACTGAATATCTACTTTTTGTATTTATTATAAAATAAACATATAAATGAAAAATACAATAAATACATTCTAAATCTGTTGATGCTGGTGCTCATATGTGCATAAACACCACTGACCCTTACAAGATCCACCTCTATGGGTAAGCGTTCATTATAAAACACTTAAGTTACAGGACATTCATTTTGACAACTATGCAAATATTTTGAAATTTCACACAAAAATACTATGGATCAGAGCCCCGAAATCATGAATAGTTTGTGAATCAACAGCGGACTTATGCGTGCCTAATGTACGTTACTATTACTCTGATCATCTTTGCCTTTACATTAACGGGAGGGTTTGTTTCATGCAGCCAAGAGATGAAGTAGATACCTGTCTTCCCATGGGGGTATAAGTTACTTTATGTGGACTTTTGCGGGCGAGAGTGGGACGAAATAACATACATTTCTGCTGGAGCGGGCGGGCGCGGGAATAAAAAAATCCGTCCCTTGCAGGTCTCTAAGATAAAGTTTGCGTGCAGCGGTCTTCGGTTTTTACAAAGTGTAGCCACACTTACGAGCGCTTCCCGCGAACCATCTTGTAGACTGATGTTTACATTACCACGTAAGGTCCTGGCAGATTGCTAGATGAAAAAAATGCACCCAGGAATCGATACGAGGAATCGAAATTTAAATTTTGTAACAAGTATCCGATTCTTTATCTTAAGCATCCGATTCCAGAATCAGAATCGATTTTCGATTCCCAACCCTAGTTGCCTCTGGCTGTTAATATCTGTACTGATATCTAGCCTGAAGGCTATATGAAAACCTAGGTCGGTTTGTAGTCTATCAGTCACTGCAGCATCTGGTGTGCTTTCATGGTCAGATCCCTCTGATAAATATCCAAAGCATCTGGACTGACAGCCTTGGACAGACTCACTTTTGATTTGGATTTAGTTAGTACCTTGCAGTGCTAACTGTGTCGGAGACATTTACTGTTACATAATTTTCTGAGTACTATTGGTGTTTCTCTTTATCATTCTTAGTAACATGCAAATAAACACATTAATTTGAAGCCTGTTTCCTTTTCAACTTCCTCATGTAAGCGATTCCCCAGAATATGCTGGGTTTCACTGCTTAAAAGCCTTTAAGGCTGCTCATTGATGGGAGACCAGTTTTCTTTGATGCATTGGTTTAATTTAGTCATCTAAGATCAGGTTGTGTCCCCAAGAGCAGCAGTTCCCAATTCCAGTCCTCGCGCCCCACCGCTCTGCACATTTTGCATGTATCTCTTAGTTAACACACCTGATTCAGATAACCAGCTCATTAGAAGTGAGGTCCGTGCAGGAACTGCGATCCGATTAAGCGGGGGAAATCTGTTTACTATACTTCGAAACATTCATTCACATATTTGCGCTACGCCACAGCATGTAGCATCTTCACACACAGATGAAACTTACTAGAGAAGTGTGACATAAGTGCATCTGTAATTAAATGCATTTTAAATTTACATCTCGCACGCTTTAATGACCTTCAAATGGAACACATACGCTCGCTTCGAACTAATGAATAATGGCGGAATATCCTGTGATGTCCACTTCGAAGGGCAGTAGCGTTGGAATAGAACAAACGTCGGAAGCAATGCGTGAAACACACAAAATGTGCAGAGCGGTGGGTCGCTAGGACTGGAATTGGGAACCGCTGCCCAAGAGAACTTGGTTGGACTTCACTAAACAGTGATGCAGCTTGCAAAACTAAAGTCATTATTATGCTCAGGAGGTTTTGTATATCCTCCACCTGTGTCACCAAATATTATCGATTTAACCTTTGCCAAAAATTGAGTTCACACCCCAAGGAAGTTGAGTTCATGTGTTTTCGTTGTCTGTCATTCTCTTGTGTAATGAGTTTGGATTTACATTGAACGGGTGAACCCGGTTATTCTAATGTGTAGTTTATAAGTAGCTCTGACCAAATCCCCATTAGCACTCTAGATTGCTGGTTTATAATCCCTCTTATTAAGTATTCTTCTGACAAATGTAATCCAGACATGATCCAAGAGCATTGTGACTTCCACCCAAGGCTAGCTCTTCATCTCCCACCTAAACTGATTTACTTATATGAAGTGGATGTGGACTCTGAATTTATAGTTAGCACAGTATAGGCTGTGAATTAATTTAAAATCTTTTTACAGTAAATTCAGCATCGAAGGACAACGGAAAACCACATTGGCTTTAGAGTTCATCTGCAGTGTTTTTAAATCTCTTGAGGTTTTGTAACACAAGTGGTCACACTAACGCAAACAACAATCAATCAGGGTTGTCAATCAAGCTGATTCTGTAGAGTGTAGACACAATGATTGACCACCCTGAGCGCTTGTTGTTTTGTAGGGAGGCTTCCTTTAGTCTGATTTAGGTTTACGCAATGTCTGTAATTTGTCTCACGTAAACATCTTTTTTTTAAAAGCTTATGTTTGGTACTTGGTAGTGTTGTGGAGAAAAGTCTTCCCAGTCTTGCAAAATAATGCTCAGGAGGCAGAGTTCCAGAAGTCAAAATTAAACTTTGAATTAGAAGACAACAAAGCCGAGATGTCTGCAGAACATCTGAATCTTTCTCTGTCCAGACTACCTTTGTACAATTTTGAGAGTACAGACCATTTTTTGATTCGTCATTCCCAGCACTTTCCACAATTGTTTATTGGTTACTGTTCATGGTTTACAAACTAATTTGCGCCTGGGAATGTTGCACCTTCTGACTATTTCCCAAGACATTTCCCACATTTTCCACTTGAATGCTTTAGTAATTTTAGTGTTGTCACAATATCAACAATTTAGTAGTCTGTACCAAAGCCAGTAAAATTTAGCAGTTCTCTGTTCAAATTTCGGCAACATAGCAAAATATACTGTGAATGCTATTTAAGGTTTTTAAAGAGTGAATTATTAAAGCTAATAGTAGTTATAAGTAGCCTAAATAATACACTAAACATCGGTGTGTAGCCTTCACAGATCTATTTAGATTTTTTAGTGTCCCATTTACTAGTTATCACTGTCAGTCATGACCATTTGGGATTCAAGCATTTGCCCATTTAAATAAGGTTGTCACTCCCTAAACTTTGAATTTTGTACTTAGCAGCATGAAAAAATAAGCTTTATTTTTTATATTTTGCATGTCTAATATAGATAGTAAGCAAAGTATAATCACTGAAGCTGTCAATCACTTCAGTTCACTTTACACTTTATTAGTTATATTGAAAAGATTCAAGGAAGCAAGCAGAACAATATTTAGAGCTGTACTGGGTGGATTTAAAGGGATGGTACCCCGAAAACTGAAAATTCTGTCATTACTCACCTTCATGTCGTTCCAAACTGTAAGACCTCTGTCCATCTTTGGAGCACAAAATATTTAATACTTTAATACTTTCTGACCTGGCATAGATAGCAACTGACATGCTCAAGGCCCAGAAAGGTAGTAAGGACATTGTTAAAATAGTCCATGTGCCATAGTGGTTCCGCTGTAATGTTATGAATGTATGAAAATGCTTTTGTGCACAAAGAAAACATATAATAACTAATAACTAATTAACAAACAAAAATAACTAATTGATTCAACAATTTCTTCTCTTCCGTGTCAGTCTTTGAATAAATGCGTGATTGTGCATTGAAGACTGACATGGAAGAGAAGAAATTGTTGAATAAATTTGTTGTTTTTGTATTCTTTGTGCACAAAGGAAAGTATTCTTTCTTTGCTCAGAAAAACTATTCTTGTACCTTCATAACATTACGGTTGAGACACTGATGTCACATAGTATTTGAAAAATGAAGAGTTGATAGAAGAAGAGTTAAAAAAGAAGAGAATTCTAATATAAATTATAATTTTTTTTTTTTAGAAAATAAACGTTTGTTTCGTTAGATAAGGCCCTTCTTCCTTGGCTGGTATTGTTTAGAGCCCTTTGAAGCTGCATTTAAACTGCATTTTGCAAGTTCAAACTCACCGTAGAAGAAATCCTGAAATGCTTTCCTCAAAAAACATAATTTCTTCATGACTGAAGAAAGAAAGACATGACCATCTCGGATTAAAAGGGGAGTAAATTATCTGTAAATTTTTGTTCTGAAAGTGAACTTCTTTAACGATGTCCTTACTGTCTTTCTGGGCCTTGGACATATCAGTTGCATTGCTGTCTATGCAGGGTCAGAAAGCTCTTGGATTTCATCAAAAATATCTTAATCTGTGTTCAGAAGATAAACAAAGGTCTTATGGGTTTGGAACAACATGAGGGTGAGTAATTAATGACAGAGTTTTCATTTTTGGGTGAACTATCTCTTTAAATGCTTCTGATTGGCCATTGCATTCACACGTCCTTGTCTGTGATTGGCAGCACATTGTAAATAGAAACTCTTGACAGTCTTCACAGAGCGCTCAGTCCTCAGTACTACTTTGCTGCAGAAAAGTTGGTATCAATACTTTTGACAAGTCATTTGTTGTTGTCGTTGTGGCTGGCGCTGCGTAATGGGTGCAGTGATCTTGAATACATACTGATGCCTAGTGGTGTTTTTCATTTTCAAAACAAGATGTCAATGTAACCTTTTTCAAAGAAGGGAGTGACATCCATTGAGAATGGTTAGACCTCCACAAAACCTGTCTAGTTCACAGAAAAGCGGCATGTAAGCTCCTATTCATTAACAAATTCATGTAAGATATTGTTAGGTTATTGATATGACTGCAGTCTTCTCATAAAAGTCTTTTCTTCATGCGTAAAACATTTTAATTAGCAAACATTACTCATACCAACTGTATCCGCACAACAGAAAAATCCTCGGTTACACCAGCACCATGGACAAAATTGGTATCTTGCTGTGTCTTTGAATTTGCATGGCTTGTTCTTTAGTTTGAAGTAAAAGGAGCTCATTGGAGGTTATTGTTCACTGCCAAAGCTACAGAAAAATTCCAACCTGATCATTGTTCTCCCACGAAGTGGCTAGAAACATTCAAATTGCAAACAGGACTTGAGTTGGCAGAGCTTTCAAAACCCATCCATTGTATGACCGACGATTGGTGGAAAAATTGGTTAGTAAGCTGCTTGCCTTATAGGACTAGAACCCCCAAGTCTGAGTTGACATTCAGAAGTTTCCAAAAACGCAAACAAAGCAAAATGAGACAAGGTCCAGGCATGTATTGTCCATTATAAATATGATGTAATTACCTTAGACATTTCAACAACTCAGACTCCATTCTGCAGCAGGAGAATTATTTACAACTTCCCTTCAAATAAGACTGCAACAAAGTGCACTCACTCTAAATAGAAGCCCTCAGCACCAGGCTAAAATATACTCTTGATGTATGTCATATTATATAAGTAACTCATGTCTGGCTAGGCTGAATCTCGCAAGGCAGAGGCGGACCAGCCAGAGCAGAAATTAAGAAGAAATTGACAGATTTTGCTTCTAATATATATTATTTACTCTTCAGACTGTAGTGTTATATCCCTGAGGGCTCCCAGAAGTGAATCAAGCTTTGTAAGCAACCCGCAGAGAAAGTGACCACCACCCCTTTCACCGTGTGAGGCTGTGAGGTGCAGAACGCTCTGGAAAACATGAAAGCCTTCACCAAGATGGCCTCCACAGGGGACCCTTGGGGAAAATGCCTAGCGAATAAAGGAATGAACATTGACAAGGTGTCTTTTCTGTGAACTGGACAGGTTTTGTGGAGGTCTGACCTTTCTCAATGGATGTCACCTCAGAGCAAGTATCACTAGGTTGCTCCCTTCTTCGGAAAGTGTTACATTGACATCTTTTTCTCTGCTTTTTCCTATCTATTCTTTGCATGACACTCAAAGTAACATTTTCCCTTTTTTAGTTTTGTTGCTAATAGACTAACAAGTTAAAGAGAGAGTTCACCCAAAAATGAAAAATTTGGTCATTAATTGCTCACCCTCATGTTGTTCCAAACCAGTAAGACCTTCATTCATCTTCAGAACACAAATTAAGATATTTTCAATGAAATCTGAGAGTTTTCTGACCCTGTATAGACAGCAACACAACTACCACATTTAAGGCCCAGAAAGGTAGTAAGGACATCATTAAAATAGTCCATGTGACATCAGTCATTCAACGTTCAATTTTATAAAGCTAAGAGAATACTTTTTGTGCGCAAAGAATACAAAAATAAATATTCAACAATTTAATATCTTCCATGTCAGTTTTCAATGCACAAGACTACACGACACATGCTTTGTGTGCACAAAAAGTATTCTCATAGCTTCACAAATTAACGGTTGAACCCAGGGTTGCCAGGTTTTCACAGCAAAACAAGAGTGAAATTGCATGTTTTTCTTTCTTTGCTCTCACCATGTGGTGCTAATCTGTCTTCAAAAAAAAAAAAGAAAAAATGATTTGAAAGGCCTAGTCTCTATTTTAATCTGAAATACTGCATTCATTGAAAAATTATTTAAAAAAATTAGGATTTAATTTTTTTTTTTACTATTTTCAGTGGGAAAAAATCGATCATAATTATTGCATAAATAATAATTAGTACCATAAAATTCTCTAAAAATACAAAGGAAAAAATAAAAAATATTATTGAACAAAAATATATTAGATTGGTTTTACTGAAGAAAAAAAAAGTTAAGTTTCAGGTGTCCGGTCACTTTTGACTGTGAGGAGCATGAGTGTGACTGCCAAATAAGGCGTGCACAAGGTTAAGCTGGTCATGAGATGGTCCATTGTTGGTCATGAGCTAGTTTAGGTTCGTTTTTAGTTGGTCATGAGCTGGTTTAAGATGGTCCTTAGTTGGTCATAAATTGGTTTAAGCTGGTCATGAGATGGTCCTTAGTTGGTCATAAATTGGTTTAAGCTGGTCATGAGATGGTTATAAGCTGGTTATGAGCTGGTCCTGAGCAGAAGCTAGTTGCTTTACCAGCACATGGCCAGTTTAAACAAGCTCAGAACCAGTTTAAACCAGTTCATGACCAACTAAGGACCAATTTAAACCAACTCAAACCACCTGCCATGCTTCAAAACATACCTAACCAGCATATGCTGTTTTCAACAGGAAGGGGTTTGTTAAATTACCAACAATTTTATTCTGTTTTTGGGCTTTTGGGCAATCAAAGCAGCTAGTGTGAATATGTTCAGCATTTGATATTGTTACAATCAGAAAAAAAGGTACAAAACTATTACTAGGGCAGTGTTCTAAGGTACACAAGCTGAAAAGTACATCTTTGTACATTTTTTAGTACTACGTGGCACATATGGTTGAATCATTAATGTCTCATGGACTATTTTAAAGGTGCCATAGAATGCATTGAGTGAATATTTTAAATTGTTCTCTGATATCTACATAGAAGGTATATGGCATAGGAAAGGGCAAAAAATCTCCAGAAACGGTTTTACAGGTCCATTTACAACCCTAGGATTTGTCCCTAGAATGAAATGCTCTGTTATTGCCTTTTTTGGAAGCTTCATGAATATTAATGAGCTCTGCTCTGATCTCTCTATAGCTGGCACATTGACAAAAATATATATTTAATTAGGAGCTCTAGCCGCTTTTAATATGTGGTTTGTTGAATCTGCCGTTTTGAATCGCCAACATTTTAGTCTCATTACCAGTGTTGGGGTTAGTTACTCAAAAAAGTAATATATTACATATTACATATTACTCTCAAAAATAGTAATGCCTTACTTTACTTTATTACTCCCTGGAGAAAGTAACTAGTTATATTACTAGTTATATTACTAGTTACATTTTTTTTTCTTACACAAAAAAACTGTTATTCTTAACAAAAAAGCATGACTACTGCGTGCATCCGTGCATACGCGATCTCATAAAGCTCTTATAACACAATGGAAATTATGCACAATTAATCTTTCATAAAGGTCTACGTGTGTTGTGATTCGTAAGCACGCAATATTCAGCACTGTTCAAAACTTTTGAGCAGTGAGTGAATTATATCTTTAACACCATTGATTGGAGATGCGTTCCAAAAATCAACAGATGGCTACATTGCTCATGCTGCAAACAAGTTTTAAATCGAAACTGCCTATTCTTGCTCTTACTAATCATATGTTGTTCTTGCTGCTTTTGTGCAATAGATGAATAACATTTTTTTATTTATTGTTAGATATTTTATGTTTAGATATTTCTATATTGCGGGAGTCCCGCGAATCATTTTATTTTCCCGCATCCCGCACGCACACACACACACACACACACACACACACACACACAAGTCTCTACCCGCCCGCACCAGCACACGCACTTGTCCATCAAGTTTTGTCCCGCGCCGAACTCTGTTGCGTTGGGTCCCGCGGGTTTGCAGGTCTCTATTTGCAAGTGCCGCTCTGCTGCTGGCTGCCGGGTGTCGACCAATCGGTGATGGTAATTTAATGATACCTCGTGCCAAACCCAGACCAATCACTGTTCCATTCGCGCCCCCTCCCCTTCCCTTTTGTTCTCTGTGTTGTCGTGTGCCTTGTGTGTGATGAAGGTGCTACTGGCAAATGTAACGCAAGTAACTAGCTCGGGAAAACTGTAATAATATTACAATTTTCAGACGAGTAATGCCTTACACTACTAGTTACTGATAAAAGTAATATTATTACAGTAACGCGTTACTTTGTAACGCGTTACACCCAACACTGCTCATTACTGTGATCCATGTGCTCTGTGTAAAGTTATAATGCAGAGGGAGTGCTTCTTACCACACAAGTTCAGCTGCTTGACAGTGATACTCGGGATCTGTAAATCATTCGCCATCATCAGCGCAGTTATTTCTCCATCATTCACCATCATCAGCGCAGTCATCTCTCTGTTTATGTGGTAAGTGAAATCTTTTGTACTGCAATGTAACAGGTTAGCGCTAGCATTAAGCTAACCGTGTCCCTTCAGTGGCTTGCCTTGTTTTACTGATGTGCTGACGTTACCGATGATTGGGCGATGCAAATGTTGGGGGCGTAACTATTAACGATCCCGTGGACTGTTGCGTAACAGTCGGTGTTATGTTGGAATTTACCTATTTTTCGGTGGTCTTTTTCAAACACTAGATTTATATAAGAAAGAGGAAACGATGGTGTTTGAGACTCATTGTATGTCATGTCCATGTACTGAACTGTTATTATTTAACTATGCCAAGGTAAACACAGTTTTCCATTCTATGGCACCTTTAAAGGTTGTATCAGCGATTTCTAGCCTAAAACATAAAGTGTAAAATTCAGCTGACCTTTATTCACGATCCGCTCGCTGCCTGCCCCATAAATTGTCTGTGAAAAAACCGCGTCTCTCTGGTCAGCCTAGGGTCCGAGATATGCCAAAAAAACAATCGGCGCTATCAACAATAACCACAGATAAACAAACCGTGTTCCAACCAATCAGCGTCAGGGGGTTCGTGTTGTGGACTTTCCTACTGGTGCAGGGATGTGAGGGAGGCGGAGCGAAAGTCCACAACACCAAACCCCTGACGCTGATTGGTTGGAACAATGTTTGTTTTTGCTGTGGAAAGGTTGGTAGTGCCGATTGTTTTTTTGGCATATCTCGGACCCTAGGCTGACCAGAGAGACGCGGTTTTTTCACAGACAATTTATGGGGCAGGCAGCGAGCGGATCGTGATGAAAGATAAGCTGAATTTTACACTTTATGTTTCAGGCTAGAAATCGCTGATACAACCTTTAACAATATTTTAGTTGCGTTGCGCTGCGTCTCAGATTCATCAAAAATATCTTAATTTGTGATCCAAAGATGGATGAAAGTCTTACGGGTTTGAAACAACATCAGGTGTGTAATGACAGAATTACAGTCTCAATTTTTGGCTAAACTATCCCCTTAAACACAAAAACACAGCTATTCTTTTGTCCGCAACGGCTCAGTGTTGTTTGTTCATTCAGATGATTGAATTGTGAGAATTTGTAGCATGCTGCTTGGTTTCCTTCTGTTACAAATATAGTTGTTTTGTTTGCCCTGAAACTATACCGTGTATTGCTACAAGCTGTGGAAGGTATGGTTTGCTTTCTCTTGTGTTCAGTTTGATCAACTCAGTCACAGAGCTTTAAACATTTTTCAGGCTCTCTAAATCCTTTTGATTGTTGTTGGATTTTGTTCAGACATTTTACAAAATCCTCAGTAAAAACAGTATTCTGCATCAAACTTGGCATTAATAGTCATTTTGTCAGGTTAAAACCTCAAAAACAGATGGTCCTACACTACTGTTTAGTCAGGTTTCAAATGTTTTACTCTTATGCAATTTTATGTGAACATTTGCTTTTGTGTATTAGATTTAAAACAGAGGTAGCATTGAAAAAAGGAGTTACCATTATTATAGTATTATCCAAGTAGAGAGTAACCTCCTCTGTCTCTGGAATTCATTTTCCTGCAATGAATAATTTGTTTATTTCCTTGCTGTGTAGGATGTGTGTAGTCTCTATCTCTCCTCACTTGCACTCTTCACACACATTTGTCTTCCTGTGTCCTCTCATCTTTCAGTGGTTAGTCTGTGGCTGCTGATAAGTAGAATTTTGAAACCAGGGGTCACCTGGGAATCATCTGTGATTGGAGGACACACGCCTTGTAGTCTCTTTTTATCATCAGGAGGATGTATGTTTGAAATACCGTATCGGCATACTAATCTTGATATTTTTGCAGTGGTGAGTAGTAGTTGTGCAACAAGTCAAGTCACCCTTAATTATACAGTGCTTAATACAATACAGATTGTGTCAAAGCAGCTTTACAGTGTTAAAGATGAATGCATTGCACACATGTGTATTGTACATGCATTTAGAAGGATATAAAAGTGTAAGATTGATTGAGTTATTATATTTTCCCCTTTTGACTGCCTTTCTCATCAAATCTCAGGGTAGTTGCTAAAAGAAGTGATAAGTGGACTGTTAAACTTGCATGTTATAAGGTTATGTGATGGCAGTGTAGCATACTAACTGCTTGAGCTGTTGCATTATGCATTTTGTTTCATAAAAAACAGCAGGCATTTAGTAGATAGGTATTTAGCGCGGTATGCAGCAAAGAGTAGGCTGATATTGTTTTCTGGACTTAGCCTTGGACTCATCTCTCTGTCGGTTATTTCAATGTTTTTATGCGTGTTCTGTTTGTGATGATTTCTTTTGTTCTTTCCTTCCTTTCATCCCCTTCTGTGATCTTAATTATGCTTCTGGGATTCAAAAAGCAGCCACAAGACAGTAATATTAAATTCTGTTCATTAACTTTTAATTATTTGTCATTATTTTCATCTTTGTATACTGGCAACATGTTTTCAGTATGGTATATTAAGCCTATTTCAGCCTGTTTGTGGTCAGGAGAGCAATTAACCTTTCTTCCGATGTTACTTTTATTCTTGGATGAAGGAAAAAAAGCAGCTCATGAAGGATGATGATCTTGGGTCTTCTATGGATGATTATTAACTTATGAGAAGCCATGGTTTAGCAAATATAATTAATGCACCATAAATTATATTTAGAGACATTAAGAAATAAAGTATGACTCAGATCCCTCAATTTGGTAATATTCCAAACCCCTGTCTTTGTCATTTCCCAGGAAGCGCGGTGAATGCTCAACTATTACATCATCATAAAAGGATGTCTGGACGACTTGGATTCCATTTACAATAGAGGCAAATCAGCATCAGAATATTCTCTGGCAAGGTGAATTTCAGGGCTCAAGGATTTGCAACATGAAAAGTCTTGGATGCCTAGACACAGATTAATCTTTGCCCTGGATCATTTTGACAAATAAGATTTTGAAAATTGAGAACTTTTTAATCAAAGGCGAGACTTAATCTGCGTCCAGAGAACTGACCCTGTCTCACAGCTGAAATTATAGGCCTTTTAAGTGCATAAATATTGTGCTTCTGTTTCTTTCTGCCTTTTTAAAACATGGATTAGTATTATTTCATATTGTGTATATACACTTGATGTCAAAAGTTTACATACACCTTGCAGAATTTGCAAAATGTTAATTATTTTACCAAAATAAGAGGGATCCTTCAAAATGCATGTTATTGTTTATTTAGTACTGACCTGAATAAGATATTTAACATAAAATGCGTTTACATATAGCCCACAAGAGCAAATAATAGTTGAATTTATAAAAATGACCCTGTTCTAAAGTTTACATACGCTTGATTCTTAATACAGTGTTGATACCTGAATGATCCACAGCTGTTTTTTTTTTTTTTTTTGTAATAGTTAGGTCCCTTGTTTGTCCTGAACAGTTAAACTGCCTGTTATTCTTCAGAAAAAGCCTTTAGGTCCCACAAATTCTTTGGTTTTCAGCATTTTTGTGTATTTGAAACCTTTCCAACAATGACTGTATGACTTTGAGATCCATTTTTTCACACTGAGGACAACTGAGGTACTCTTATGCAACTATTCCAGAAGGTTCAAACGCTCACTGATGCTTCAGAAGGAAACACAATGCAATTAGAGCTGGAGGGTGCAAACTTTTTGAATTTGAAGATCAGGGTAAACTTGAACTTTTTTGGTCTTCTGGGAAACATAGTATCTTCAGTAGCTTCTGAAGGATGGTACTAAATGAGCAAAAGATGATTTTGAGTCAAAATAAGAAAAGTCTTCATTCTGTTCAAAAGTTTTCACCCCCAGCTCTTAATGCATTGTGTTTCCTTCTGAAGCATCAGTGAGCGCTTGAACCTTCTGGAATAGTTGCATATGAGTCCCTCAGTTGTATATAATAGATTGGATATTGAGTAAATATGGAAACAGGGTAAATGATATTATAAGACAATCATAATTTCCACTGACTTCTACAACATACGATTTGTTAAATTGGCTGAGATCTCCAGAAACTGAGTAGAGTTCATTCTTGATTTGTTCATACTGGATGCGGTTCACGTCCAGGTATTTTCTCTGGACTACATCCCTGCCGCATCATTAGTAAAAGATCTATTAAGGTCATTAAAACTAAATATGACTTTCCAGTTAATCAATCAGTCGGTCTGCTCTCTCTCTCTCTATGATCTTAGCCGTGGTCTGCAGTCTTAATCTTAACACATGCTGTACCATCATTCACCATCTCTTCATCCCTCCCCCACTCACTGAGATGAACAAACATGGAGTGATTGAAGTGTTCAGACATCATAACCTCAAATCAACACAGATAATGTTGGAACAGTGGGGGTCTTCACCATTTCAGCACCATTCATTTCAAAGACCTTTGCCCTGCCTGTCATATACCTTCTGTCCATTTCATTTACCCTGTTGAACTTTTGAGCTATGGTGTTTTTCGGTAGCCCACCGTAATAATTTAGATTCTTTTTTTGGAACATTTGGAAAATCAGTTGCTATTTCTCAGTCTGCAATGTAAGCAGTCAACACAATGTGAGTTGATAAAGCGCTGAACTTGAAAACAGCCTAAATTAAATTAAGATTAATTCACAAAATATTTTACAATTCATTGAACCGTTTATTTTTAACAGTGAAGATATGCAAATACAGTCAAAACTGATTGCAAATTTGTTTTCTTGAATACAAATTGAACAACATTTCCATGTGATCATAGTTGAGAAATTCAAGTACTGGAAGACTGAATTTTATTAATATGTATATTTGTAAATAAGGTTTACGTCTTAGAATTTACATTGACTATTATTCATGATAACGCAAAGTGTTTTAATGAATAATGAAAATATGAGGCCTTAGTGTTAGGTATTACATTTATCAGGTTATTCAATAAATTTTTTATAGCAGTATAAAACTAGAATAAAAGATTATTTCCTTAACCATTGTGTTCAGTTAGTTCAGCACTGAATGAAATAGTATGAAGGTTAAAAATTGATTCTGTGATTGGAATTGTCTTGATTATATCATTCTGGTACTGTGAACGATATTTGATCATGGATTTAAGTATGTCTAACATTAAATAACGAATATAAATCAATTTTTTGGTACTTTTTTGTTGACACTGAGGCACTTTTTCAACTCAGAATTGATTATTCGTAATTCCAAAGCAAATAAACTATGACTAAATGTTATTTGCCAGGCAATTAACCTCAGATCCAATGTTCGAAATGCATCGCTCAGCTCCAGAGCGCTGCTAACTAAGCTAGAAACTTGCTTTAGTAGCCAGACACATACACTGCCTCAGCTAATGTGCTATAAAGTTCCTTCTGGTTACATCAACTCCCTCGTGACCCCGCGCAAATCTCAGAGTGTGCTCACGGGGGGAACCGCAGGCAGGTTCATCTGTCCGAAAGAAGGATGAGAGGTCCGTTTTTACTGTTGATGCTGGACAGCATGACCAGGGCATCTGTGACTTTTATTTCAGCATGTTTTAAGAATGTCACTTATTGGAGGCAAGGCGCCTATAGGTCAGACTTTCCACTTACAGTCTCTTTCCCTCTCTGTCTTTTTCCAGCTTCCTCCCTCCTCCCCTTTATGATTTTCCCGAGTTCGCTATGAGTTTGATGTTATGTCTGGCAGAAGACTGCATAAATTCATTTTCCACCATCACAAGCTTGCTGAGTGCTTATGCAGGAGTTAATGAGCCATTCATTCAGTGCTGTCTCCAGCAGACCACAACCATCTCCAGCAAATTAGACTTTCGTTCTGCCTCAAGACGACGCACGGAAAACACAACACAGAGATTTAGTCTAGGCCTCTGCGGAGGGTTTATGCAAGCGGGGTTAGCTCGAAAAATAGGGGGCAAAGTCCCAAAGATTGAGCTTGTTTTTTGGAAATGCAGCTGTGATGCAATTTATCGCAATTATTACGCTACCGTGACTTTGAAGGCTTGTTTCAAGGGAGTTATTCTGACATTATTCGCTGTAATGTTTAGCTGTAAACAGAATGTTAGCTTATTAATAACATCAAAGCATTTTACAATGTCGCTTTTTGGTTGCACTTATGTTATGCTGCGCATTCTTTAAACATTCCAAAAACCATGTCTCTGATTAGAAATAAAACAAACTAAATACACTGGTGGCCAAAATTATTAGAACACTAGTATTTTAACCAGTTAACCCATTTGTGCACAACTTTTTCTAAATGGTTTCATGCATATAGTTGTGTTAATAGTGTCCTATGTAAACATGTTCTGCATTTATTTTCCCCAGGTTTTTTTTTTTCTTGAAAATTGTATTTGAATGTGTGGCAACTATTGCCGGTGGGAAAATATGTTTTATGCACCCCTTAAATTTGAATAGGAGGAAAACATTGGGCATCACACTCAAAATACCTGCTTTCAACACCCTGCTGAAAAAAACGGCTAAAACAAGTCTAAGATGGTTGGCTGGTTTTAGCTGGTTTAAGTTGGAAGTAGTTGATTTTAGCGGGTTGTTCCACCTGGTTTCCCAACCAGGCCAGCTAAGGAAGTGGCCAAAACCCCTCTAAAACCAGCCTGCTGACCGACCAAGTCCAGGCTGGATGACCAGCTATAACTAAGCTGATTGGCTGGTCTTTGCTGGTTTAAGATGGAAGTAGCTGGTTTTAGCTGGTCTCCCAGCCTGTCTAGGCTGGTCAAGCTGGGTTTAGCTGGTTGTTCCATGGGTCTCCTAGCCTGACCAGCCTAGACCAGCCTGACCAGCTGAGAAAGTGGCCAAGACATTAGCTATGTTTCCATCACCCTGTTTTTATGCACATTTTGAAGTATTGCATCAGAAATGAGTGATGAAGATGCCACATTTAGAATAAAACTCCTTTAATTCGCTAAAAGGTTTTTACACTTGGTTGAGGTGTTTTTTTTACTTGTGTGACAAAGGGTTAATGTGAATAATGGGAGATGGAAACACATTTTCTGAATAAATTCCTCCATATGCTTAAAAAAAGTCATTCACTTTGCGCTGTGGGACAGATATGGGACTATCCAGCTGACCAACCTTGTTCCACAGCATCTGAAATGTTGTTATGGTCATTCTGAAATGCCCAAGCAAATCTGTCATCAAAGTATTTTTGTATAATTGCCTCCCAAAACGGCTTTGCGACTTACATGACTGCGTTCCCAAACAGCAGGCATCTATCTTCGAAAGCAATGGTTGGATTTATTGTGTTTTGTTTGCTCACTCTGAGGCACAAGTTGGTTATTTTTAAAAAAATATATATAATCAGTGGCTTCTCCTACTTTTCTTAGTTAAATATAGTGCCAGTTTATCAGCAAGTGATGATTTTGTTCTCTTTGACTCGTTGGATGGAAACAGTGCTTATTCGCTAATGTTTTGCACATAATTTAAATTTGCATCTTTGGATGGAAACCCGGCTATTGCCAAAGTTTTTTTGGGATTTAGTCTGTCTCAGTTTGTTCTGTTTCTTCATGTCATTCCAGACAGACTGAATGATGATGAGATCAGATCTCTGTGTGGAGCACTGACTGTTGTCAGACTCCTTGTGCAAACAAAAATATCCATGGATTATTATAATTAATGGCAAAATGCTTGTTTGGAAATGTAAACTGATATTTCCTACTGACACACTATAGCAAAAGATAGAAATAACTGACTTAAAACCATTTTTAGCTGGTGAAAATACTAGTGTTCTAATAATTTTGGCCACCACTGTATAACAGGGTGGCCGCGGATCCTTAAAAAGTCTTAAAAAGTCTTAAATTCCGTTGTCCTAAAATAAGGCCTTTAAATGTCTTAATTTGTCTTAAATCTAAATCCAAGGGTCTTAAATTTTTTACACTTTGAAAAGGAAAAGTTTATCGTTTTGTGGAGAATCTCCTGCGCAGGTTCTAAATCTGTTATGTTGCTAGACACGCGCTTGCTTGACAACGCCTCAGTGTTGCCAGATTTAGCGGGTTTCCGCCCAACTACACGCATTTGAATCGCAGATTAGCTGTTAAGTTTAACCATCATAGAGTAAAAGTTTATAATTAGCACATGTTTTTACGTTGCCGCACACAACTGGCGCGAGCACGCGCAGAGAGAGAGAGAGAGAGGAGAGAGAGGCGCGCGGCGCGATTCACACAGATTGATTCCTCTTTAACTGCTATTTGAACGGAAACGTACATACCAAGTCATGTCTTAATACCCGTTTTGGTATTCTGTTTAACAGTCGTTTATGTCTTCAGTGAACCGAAACAGCTGAGAAAGAGATGCGTGCCAGTATTCGGTTTGGGCATTTGGCCTTAAAGAGACAGCGTCCTATAAATACCTGCAGTGAGAAACACTAGTTATTTTACAATTAATTATTAAATTTCCCCTCCTGAATACTAGTGTTATTGATTTTATTACTAACTTTATGTTGTATTCATTTACACTTGTCATTTGTGTAATTGTTCTTGTTTTGTTACTGAACTTTAGTTCAGATAGTAGTTTTTGCTGTGGATGAGAAGTAGCCTACCTAAAGTAAGCATTCAGTAATTAGGAAAAAACAAACTTTTTTTTTTTTTTTTTTTTTTTTTTGCTGATCCGAAAAATGATCCGATCCATGACTCAAAATCCGTGTTTGTTACACTGTTACATTGGCTTCAAAGTGTGTGAGAGCCTTGACTTTGTCATGGAATAGAAAATAATTTCTTCTTCTGGAATAGTGTTTTCTGTTGAATATTCCCAAGAATAATCAGTTAAATAAAATAATAATTTAAAATATCTTCATAGTTTTGTGCTAGACTTTTGCGGGACTTTCAATTTGGTCTTAAATTTTGTTTGAAAATGGTATTAAAAAGTCTTAAAATGTCTTAAATTTAACTTGGTCAAACCTGTAGACACCCTGTATAAACTGAGATCTTTTAGAGTGTATGAACTACGAAATTGTCTTGTTTTCCTGTAAAATCATCTTAAAGTCTTAAAAATATTTTTTAATGATAGACCTTGCTAAATTGTGTATGCTTAATGAGGTGTGGAAAATGAGGATCTATGATAGATCATGAATTTAAGGTTTCTTTCTCAATGTTGTAAATATACAAAAGGTACATTTGTGCTGTTTTAAAGGGAACCCCAGGTATTATAATATAATATAATGTAAATAAATAATGTCTCTGAAATATGTAGTGGAAAACCTGTGAAAGATTTACATTTAAAAATTCTCCATCTTTTTAGACATATTTTATATTAGGGGCGCCATTATTTCGATGACAACCTAGAATATACAACTCAGAATTTTTTTTTTTTATATTTTGCCACATTGTGCAACTTTTGGTTGTAATTTTGAGTCGAAGGGCAACAAGAGAATCGTTGTAAGTCTTCACTGCTTTCGTAGCGATAAGAGGAGGAGAAAAGAATGGGAAGATGCCTGCGGACGAATAAAACTTCTTAAAGACCAGCGTCTTTGCTCTCTCCACTTTAGCCCTGATGCCTTTGAGGTTTTTAGTAGACCACAGCTACTGAAAAAGCTTACAAATGGCAGAGACAAGAAACGCTAGATGCCATCCTGGCAGAATGTAAACATGCCAACGCTTGTTTCTCAGCATGGATTTCACTAGATTCTGGGGGCGTTTAGACTCCTTGTGCGGAAAATTTGATGGTACAGCATTTGGTTTAGGCCTATGCTTATATCCATCGCCACCTGTAAGCTCTTTCAGTAGCTTTGGTCATTGTATCAGTATTTTATTTTCCGAGTTGTGTATTCCAAGTTGTGTTGCGGTAAAAATAGCAACAGGTAGCGCCATAAGCTCACAGAGTGCAACCATTTCACGTCATCAAAATAATGCCGCCCACCATAGTCCAAACTGTGTAAAAAACGCTGTTTATTTTTCAAATAATGTATATATTAAATTGGTTTTCTACTACATATTTCAGTAAGAGACATAATTTTTAGACATTTTAATGAGAAACAAAAATATAATATACAAAATTTTTGCAGTTTATGACAACTATCAAGACCACACACACTATACCTGTGAAGAAGTACAGACATGTATATGTACAGACATGTATTTTGGAAAAGGCCACTCTAGACAGACTTCTGCGTTTCCTCACATTCCTGTCGGATATAAGAAGAAATCCACTTTAATAGTTGTCAATCAAAGTCAAACCTGTCTGCACCAGATGACTGATGCTCTTTCTCTTGGTCTCTCTCTCCATTTCTTTTGCTTTCTGTATATCCAGCTTTTATTCTCCACCTGCCACAGTTTTCTTATCTATCTATCTCGTCTCTCTTGTTTTGTCTCTTTGGTTTTAATTTATCTTGTTTTCCACCGTCCCCTCTGTGATCAGATGCTCGCTTAATTAGTTTGAGGGTCCTGCTGTCTAAAGTCGATCCAGAGTCAACACATTGTTCTCATAGACTGCAGAGCAGCATGTTCTCAAGAGTGTCAGTGGGGAACGTGGTGCCTCACAATGACTATACACTTATAAAATTAATTCAGAAATGAATCACTCCATATAAAGAATTTTTGCTTTATTAAGGAGTGGATATTTGATACTAGTTTCAAGCTCAAAACTTCTGGAGCTTTGTGAGTTCACACAGATGAATGCAGAAGCACAAGGCCATCCACATTTACACCTCAATAATGACTGTCATCTGATTAAAAAAACTATGTTTAACACAACAGCAAACCCATAAAACAATGTGTGTGCAACCAAGCACAATGATTATGCTCGTTTTACATGCAAAGCAGTCAAAAAATGACTCAAATGGCCAGAAAGAGGGTGAAAATGGTCATGCCTCTTTTAAATGAATAAGTTTGCCTCAAATTATGCTTTAAACCAGCGGTTCTCTATGCTGAACCATTGCTCTGGAAGCTTAATTTTTATCTCTCACACCAGAAGTATCTAGTGACGTTTTTTATTTTCTTATCTATGACCTTGAAGCTGTAATGCAGGTTCGTTGTCATATCATCAAATGATGAAATGACATTTATATTGGAGTCATAATTCATTTAGTTCTACATCAAAGTTTGCACTTGTCAGTGTGTAATTGCTTTACACACACATACACTCTTTACTCTGTATTTTTCCTGTATTGCATGGTTTATAGACCATTACAGTACGTAAGAAGCACAGAAAGGATGTCGTGAGAAATTACTATGTCTGTTTACTTGAGTGATTTGTTTGTTTATTAAAAGATGAGCTTCAACAGAAGGTTCTAAATAATCTTTTTTCTGTTATCTTTCTTTTTATCATCTTCTAAACATCAAAATATTTAGATTAAAGTCATTGGTTCATCGAATGTTAGCTAGTTTTGGGAAATCAGCCTGATTTGATATGCAAAATCTTTCTAAAACTGGGACACTGTCAGCTTCTGGGACTGAACTTTGTGAAATCTGTTGTGTTTGTGGCATTTGATTTTGTTTACACACTTGTGTATTTGTCCAATATGGCCAAATAAAGTTAAAATGACATTCTTCAAAAAATAGTTGACCCAAGCCTGTATGACCTTCCATAGAACACAAAATGAGACATTCCCATTTTTAGGCTTCAAAAACTTCACAAAAGCACTGTAAATGTATTATAAAACAGGTACATTTGACTCAAGTGCTACAGTGAGGTCAATAAGTATTTGATCACCCTGTGATTTTTCAAGTTCTCTTACTTAGAAATCATGGAGGGGTCTACAATTTTCAGCATAGGTGAATTTCCACTGTGATACACAGAATCTAAAAATAAAAATCCGTAAATTACATTGTATGATTTTTGTAACAATTTATTTGTGAATTACTGTGCCAAATAAGTATTTCATCACTTGAGTCAAATTTTTTTTTACATTTGTTACATAAGCCTTTGTTAACAATTACAGAGGTCAAACAGTTCCTGTAGTTCTTCACCAGGTTTGCACACACTGCAGGAGGCATTTTGGCCCACTCCTCCATACAGATCTTCTCTAGATCTGTCAGGTTTCGGGGCTGTCGCTGAGCAACACAGAGTTTCAGCTCCCTCCAAAGATTTTCTATTGGATTTAGGTCTGGAGGCTGGCTAGGCCACTCCAGAACCTATATATGCTTCTTACGGAGCCACTCCTTGGTTTTCCTGGCTGTGTGCTTTGGGTCATTGTCATGTTGGAAGACCTAGCCATGAACCATCTTTAATGCTCTGACTGAAGGAAGGAGGTTTATGCCCAATATGTCACAATGCATGGCCCCGTTCATCCTCTCCTTAATACAGTGCAGTCGTCCTGTCCCCTGTGCAGAAAAACACCCCCAGAGCATGATGCTCATCATTCTTCTTCCTCCAAACACGGCGAATGGAGTTAAGACCAAAAAGTTCTACTTTGGTCTCATCTGACCACAGGACTTTCTCCCATGACTCCTCTGGATCATCCAGATGGTCCCTGGCAAACTTCAGACGGGCCTGGACATGGGCTGACTTAAGCAGGGGAACCTTCCGTGCGATGCAAGACTTTAAACCATGACGTCTTAGTGTATTACTAATAGTAGTCTTGGAAACGATGGTCCCAGCTCTCTTCACGGCATTAACCAGCTCCTCCTGTGTAGTTCTGGGCTGATTCTTCACCATTCTTAAGGTGCGTTCACACCGGACGCGAATGAAGCGGCAAGCGCGAGTGATTTACATGTTAAGTCAATGCAAAGACGCGAATAGCCATCCTGCGGCGCGAAACGCGCGAATGAGGCGGTGCGAAACGCGCGAATAGCATTGAGCGTTTCAAGCGATTGCCGCGCCATTCGCGCGAGTTCAAAAATCTGAACTTCGGCGGAATTCCGCGCCGCGGTAACCAATCAGGAGCTCTAGTAGTGACGGAGGCAGAAATCCGAAACAACAATGGCGGACAAAATCACCGTTGCTGTCTGTGGTTCCTCGGAGCTGTACGATACATCTTTGGACTTTTGTAGAAACAGGAATAAAAGGGATCTTGCTAGGAATAAAGTGAGTGAAGAGGTCGGACAATCTGGTTAGTTTTAAAAAACGCTCTTTACTCAATTTAACCTACATATACATACATATTGAGACTACAAGCAAGCTAAAGCTGGCAAATTGAGCTCATTCACCTATTTTACAACTACTTTCCCGCTGACGAGTGGCAGAAGCCCCTCCCTTGACGCGAATTCGCGTCTGTTGTGAAGAAAATGTCACGCGCGAATGACGCGAGTAAACTCAAATGTTCAAGCGTTCAACTACGCGCGAATAGCGCGTTTTTTCTGCGCAAGTCGTGTCCGGTGTGAACGCACCATTAGCATCATTGATACCCCACGAGGAGAGATCTTCTGTGGGGCCCCCTGTCCGAGGGACATTGACAGTCATCATTAGCCTCTTCCATTTTCTGACAATTGCTCCAACAGTTGTTCTTTTTTAACCAAGCTGCTTGGCAATTGCCCCGTAGCCCTTTCCAGCTTTGTGAAGGTCTACAATTTTGTCTCTTGTGTCTTTTGACAGCTCTTTGGTTTTGCCCATGATGCTACTTAGACTTTGGCTGATTGTGGGGTGCACAAGTGTCTTTATGACAGCTAACGACCTCAAACAGGTGCTACTAATTTAGAATCATGAGCAGAGTGTAGCTGGACTATTTAAAAGCAAAATAACAGGTCTTTGAGGGTCAGAAATCTGGCTGATAAGCAAGTAATCAAATACTTATTTGACAGAGTAATTCACAAATAAATTGTTAAAAAAATCATACAATGTGATTTCCGGATTTTTATTTTTAGATTCTGTCTCTCACAGTGGAAATGCACCTATGCTGAAAATTGTAGACCCCTCCATGATTTCTAAGTAAGAGAACTTGCAAAATCGCAGGGTGATCAAATACTTACTGACCTCACTGTAAATTCAAAGTCTTCTACATGAGAAGTATAGTATGAATTGTTCTTTTGAGTCTGAGCTTTTCAGTGAATCGGTTAATCTAATTCACAAAACTGATCTGAGTGATTCATTCATGAATTAGACTGATCCGATACGACTCAGTGAACCAGACACTGAAGTTAACAGCTCACCGAAGGGGAAGATTAACAGTCAATAATGATTTTCTCACAGAAAGCTGATGACTTCAGAAAAATTAGAATATAAGGCATAAGTCATATAGATACAGTACTTTTATGGTGCTTTAACATCCTTTTAAAAAGCTTTAGAACTTCAATTATCATTTCTAAGATTTTTTTTTATTAGCTGAGCTGTATCCCTTTAAAGTTGACCTTTTAGTGTGAAAATATGTGATGTAATAAAGAACAGAAGCTTTCTGTCTATATGTTCTGAAGCCCACATCAATGAATGTTTTGATGATGGTTGATTTACCTTGTATATTAAGGCACATAGCTATAGATTTACACACGCATACATAGAGTTTATGGTTCAGCGAGGCATATAGTCAGGATACACTCTTTAATTAGTGTCAGAAATAGTTTACCTCTGAGCGCCTTGGCTTGGATTTAATATATTCTAGCAAATATCATCCTGGCAAACATTAGTAGCTCCATTTCCTGTCGTATACATGCTATCACCTTCCTCTGTCCGTTTATGGAACAATTTCATGTCTGTGTGTTTACATTCTGCCTACATGTTTGAAATACTAAAGAACATCCAAACACTCTTTCACCTCAGGAGTCAATCCGAGACTGGGCTTTCAGTCCATCACAGGAAAACAGCCTAATTCAGCTTTGCCATCACAGTAATAAATTACATTTTAAAATGCATTGAATAGATATAATTGTTATATATTTGATTGAGGGACTCTCATGCAATTATTACAGAAGGTTCAGACCAGCCAGGGGGTGAAAACTTTTGAACAGAATAGAGAAAATCAAGGTAAATGTAACTTATTTTGTCTTCTGGGAAACATGTAACTATTTTCTGTAGCCTGTGAAGGGCAGTACTAAATGAAAAAATATGAAATTTTTCATTCATTTTGTTCAAAAGTTTTCACCCCCGGTTCTTAATGCATTGTTTTTCCTTCTGGAGCATCAGAGAGCATTTGAACCTTCTTTAATAAGAAGTTGTCATCATTTTATATCATTTCAAAATAACCACTAGTGTAGTCTATTATATTAACAATAAGCATTTTCCACAGAGATTTAAACTGGTTTGTTCTTCACTTTAAACAATAACTTTGTTTCACATTTTGAAAACCTAATTTTGTGAAATGTTATATTTAAAAAGGTATTGTACTTTAAAAGCCACATTGTTATATAATATAATAGCTTTTTAGCCCCTTTGTGTGTTTTTTTTTTATCAGGTATCCAAGATGTGACTAGCAGCATGGAAGTGACTGGCATATTGATCAAATAGCTGCTGGCTGAACATTGATTGAGTGGATGTTTGATCTTGGGATTGATTTGTTTTATGCAGTTCATGTAAAACAGTAGGTGACTTGAAAAGCTCTTAGTTCCCATCAACCTTAAAATAATCATAAATCATTAGATTTCCCCGTGATTGGATGGGTTGGTTTTTCCCGAAATTTTCCCCTTCATTCCTTGCTCTGGTTCCCCTCATAACCCCTGAGGTGTCACAGTATGGAGTCAACTATCTGTCCAATCCACTTAAGAGTTTATTAAGGACTCACACACAGCCCAGTGTGAGTTAACCCTCATTACTGGAGCCTGATTTATAGCAGTCAGGAGTTTACCGTTAAGGTCACTGGTAAGATGTGTAGAGAAGTGAGAGAATTCATTTAAATTCATTTTAGTTTTATAAACACAGACTGCTTATCACAAATGGATTCTGCTCCATTGTATGTTTTCAATAAACACAGTAACAGGTGAAATAGCTCTACAGATTTCCCAAGATCATTGACTGGGAAAATACATGATTCAGTTCTCTAACAGAAGCCAGTCTTAAAGGATTGGTTTGGGTTCAATAGGCTCTTTCAACAGCATCTGTCTTGCTCTCAATTACTTTAGAAAACAATTTTGACCTCCCTCGGTTTTAACATTCTGCCAACTTTCTCTCAATATTATAATCAAAAATGTATTCATTCAAAATTATTTGTGCTTTAATAACCTTCTCAAAATGTTAGCACAATATCACCCTCAAGCCATCCTAGGTGTGTATGACTTTCTTCTTTCAGACGAATACAATCAGAGCCATATTAAAAAATGTCCTGGCTCTTCCAGGTTTTATAAGGGCAGTGAATGGGTGTTGAGATTTTGAAGGCCAAAAAGGTGCATCCATCTATCATAAAAAGTGCTCCACATGGCTCCAGGAGGTTAATAAATAAAGGGAGGTGATGTGTTTGTGTAAAAAAAATAAATCCATATTTAAAACTTTATAAAACGAAATCTCTAGCTTCCACTAACTTTTGTGTGCACATTCATCACATCATCTGCTGGAACGCTACTCTCTCATGAACGTGCATACGAGATTACAGTTGACCCTTAAATGCATACCTCGGGTCTTTAGTGAGCCCGGGACGTCATTCACTACCCTCTCCCTCCTTCATTTTTTCAAGTTTGACATCAACTTTCTTAGTATTCCTTAATCTATTCAATATAAACAATATAACAAGAAAAAAAAAACACAAAATATAAAATAATGTCTGTTTCTGATAATTTTTTTGTAAAAAAAAGTGTATAGGGTCGCTAGAGAGCCATAGTGTTTAATAGTGTAAGTATATTTTTTTGCGTGCAAAAATATGTAAATGTCTATTGACTAATTATGTGCAATTCACCTTTATTCCTCAAGGTTATTTAATAGACAATAATGATGTGATGTTTTGCTCAAAATTATCGCAGGCGTAAAACAAAAGAATATCATCAGCAAACATTTAACTGGTCTGAATGGCTTTACTGTGGAGCAATTACTGTACGCAATTAAATATAGATGTCACTGTTATTTAATGAAAGATGTGGTAAATAAGCTGCCAGCGATCAAAATATTGACTTTAAAGTCATTGAAAACGATAGTTTTGAGAATATGGTTGAGATCACGAATATCAGCCAGATGCTGAATGTACTGTGGAAGTGCGCTCTGAAGATGATGGCGATTGAAAAATCATCAGCTCAAATTGATCCCTTCTAAGTTTCAAAAGGTAACAAAATATGCTTTATTTTATTCTTCTGTAATTGTTCTTAAAACATCAAGAGAGTTTTTTGCTATTGCAAAAATTAGAGATCCATCCGTGCTGAATATATAGGTCCGGGTCGCTAAAGACCTGAATATGTAAAAATGATTGGCGAAACATTCATGCATTTAAGGGTTAAGGTTAGAAAAATGAATAATTTTCATGTGGAGCACTTTTATGATAGATAGATGCACTTTTTTGGGCTTCAAAATCTCAACACCCATTCGCTGCTATTATAAAGCTTGAAATTACATTTTTTAATATAACTCAGATTGTGCTTAACTGTAAGAAGAAAGTCATACACCGACACTCTTAAAAATAAAGGTGCTTTAAAAGGATCTTCACAGCAATGCGATAGAAGAACCATTTTTGGTTTCACAAAGAACCATTCCGTCAAAGGTTCTTTAAAGAACCATCTTTTTTTTTTTTTTTTTTTACCTTTTTATAATCTGAAGAACATTCGTTCGCAACAAAGAACCAGAAATGATCTTCAGATGTTAAAGGTTCTTTATGGAGCCATTTAGAGAAAAAAGGTTCTTCTATGGCATCGTGAAGCACCTTTATTTATTAAGAGTGTAGGATGGCTTGAGGGTGAGTAAATCATGGGGTAATTTAAATTTTTTGGTATTCATTTAAGTCTGCACATTTACTCTGGTGGCTTCAGGGTGATTGTTCATCGCTTTGGATAAAAGCAATGTTTTTGTCTGAAAAACCCTCTTTTTGTCTGATTTAAATGATTTCGCATCAGTAATGTGGTATCATCAGTGACTGTGGTTAGCAGGTATTGCTGTAGTATTACGTCATTAAACTCCTGCCTGCATCAAACAGGAGACTCGCAAAACCCTTATGCATGACTCACCAAGAAACGTTTGATTTATCGGGTGAGATGGTTGATGACATCTAGGGCTTTAAGTGATTTATATTATGGGATGTTCTTTTTCTTTATCACTAAACAAAAATCGCCACACTGCCACTGCTGCTCCCAAAAATCTATTTATTAAAATCAACCCAACGAAACGTTGATTTTAATAAATAGATTTTTGGTTGCAGCAGTGGCAGCGCGCCGATTTTTGTTTATTGATAGTTAAGTGTTTCATGTGATCGAGCACCTGCCTGAAGTTTTTGGGTGTGCGCATATTACATCTTCGAATTTAATGTTCCTATTAATCTAAATGCATGTAAATGCATTCAGCATGGAATGATTTCTGATTGCTGACCTTGTACTGAGAGCAGCATGTGGGACCAGGACTGTGAGTGAGCAAACAGAGCCTGTTCCATATTTTCATGTGCCGTTTATTTAGGGCTGTCAACAGTCTGTCATTCTGACAACCGCATTCAAGGGAAGTAGAATAAATTCAATGGGTGAAATGCCTGAAAAGATTCAATGTTTGTGGAAGTAACCATGTCAGAGACTCGCTTTGATCGTATTTGTTTGTGTAGGTGTGACTGTGTTGAGTTGGTGTACAATTATAAAAATGCTATTATTTTTGGACTTTTAGGCGTGATGATTTCTGTCAGAGCAAATGACACTTGACATTTCTTACAATGCTGAACAGCAGATGTTGTGAGGTTTTGTTTTTTATGATTTCCTGCAAGCTTCAATCAGTGCATTCACTTTAGAGTGTCTTTGAAGTCATCATTTACAAACCCACAGAACAACTCTGCAAGGACAAAAGATTGTGTACTGTTGGAATTATTTCTGGTGTTGTTAATTAAGACCAATAATACATATTGAAAAATAATACAGCTTAATTTATATGATCTAAAAGCAATAAAAGAGGTTTAATATATGCATAGAAAGAAATAAAAATGAATTAGGAATAAATAATAAATATTATTAAGATAATATTATTATGAAACAAATCTTATAAAGTTTACATTTAAAAAGTTAAAGTTAGAGCACACTCTAAAAAAGCCATACACCTTGCAGAATCTGCAAAATGTTAATTATTTGACCAAAATAGGAGGGGTCATACAAAATGCTTGTTATTTTTTATTTGGTACTGACCTGAATAAGATAATTCACATAAAAGACATTTAAATATAGCCCACAAGAGGAAATAATCGTTGAATTATTATTTATTGAGGTTTAAAAACCCAATGATTGCATTACAAGCCAGGGGGTGAAAACTTTTAGAATTTAAAGATCAGGATAAATTTAACATATTTTGTCTTCTGGGAAACATGTAAGTATCTTCTGTAGCTTCGGAAGGGCATGACTAAATAAAAAAACAATATGATATGTAGGCAAAATAAGAAAAATGGACACATCTTTATTCTGTTCAAAAGTTTACACCCCTGGCTCTAATGCCTAGTTTTTCCTTCAAATACACAAAAAGGCTGAAAACCAAAGGATTTGTGGGACCTAAAAGATTTTTCTGAAGAACAGCAGACAGTTTAACTGAAACAAGGGACTCAAGAACAACTAATACTAAATAAAAACAGCTGTGGATCATTCAGGTAACAACACAGTATTAAGAATCAAGCATATGTAAACTTTTTAAAGAGGTAATTTTTTATAAATTCAACTATTATTTTCTCTTTTAGACTATATGTAAACATCTTTTATGTAAAATATCTTACTCAGGTCAGTACTAAATAAAAAACGATCCCTCTTATTTTGGTAAAATAATTAACATTTTGCAGATTCTGTATTTTGAATTACAAATTGTATTGTGTTGTGTTTCAGGGTTTAAGGAAATGTCCATAAACTTAAAAAGTACTGGTAGAAAATTACTAGTACCTTGTTTTGTTTTGTTTTTCTCAGTTTTGTTTTCTTAATCAATCAATCAATCAATCAATCAGTAATAAGTTAAAATGCAATTGCATTATATTATATTTAATAAGTTCATAATAATAATAATAATAAAATGAACAGTTAATTTTGTGTATCCTTATTTGCAAAGAATAGCTCGCAAATAAAGACGTATTTTAAGTAATTTGCACAAACCTGATAAATTGATAGCTCTAGCTAAATGCAATTATTAATATTATTTATATTTAATACAAAGCAAAAGCAAGACTGTGCCATAGTTTTAGTATTGAATAATACGAGCATGTCGTAATGGAAAATATGAAAATTTATTCGCCCAATTCAACAGGTTGCTGAAAGTAGGCACGCATCGTTGTCTCTGCGTTTCCTCTCGTCTCTCATAAGGAGAAATCTCAGTTTGATTTATCCTGTCTGAAACAGACAGTGACACTTATATCATCTGTCTTATTGCTATGGTCCCTGCAGGAGCAGAAACATAAACACAGCGAGGCAGGAGACGGCTGTATACACCTCTGCCTGCGGTGAACAGCACTGTCAGCTTCAGGAAACGTTCTCGAGAAAACCTGTCTACGCTCTGGTGAGCTCGGCTCTCGAGGGAACGTCTCAAGGGCCTTTTAGGCTAATATTCATGGGTGACTGAAAATAGGCCTTTATTTCCAAAATTGAACTTTTGGAAGTATGGAGAAAATTCCTATAAGGTCATCAGCAGCTAGTTGTAGGTGACATGTTTATAGATCGAAGTAACCCCAGGTTGTGTGAAGCTGTTTATATGTGCTTAGACTCATTCTCATGCGAGTGTAGACAGCTTGTACTCTAACCGCAAGAGCTTCAGCTCTCATCTGGCACCCTTAGCATATTTTCCATTCCAAGACTGAAGACTCGTGACCTACTAGTGTCTTTTCACTGCCCTATTAGTCAAACCCCACTTACATATAAACAACTTGTCCTTTAGCATTACCACAAACTCAGTTATAGTGAATGGGAGGTCCTGATTATTATCCAGATAGCTGGACACAGTACTGTTGTAATTGTTAAAGGTGACATATCGTATCTTGTTTAAGAACAACGGCTGTTTGAATGTGCTCTGGACAGTTGGACATTGCGGTGTATCAGAGATAAAAAATGATATAAATACTGATCAGTTTCTTGCAAAGACAGATTGTTTGGTGTCTTAAGACCTCAATGTATCATCACGAGCCGCAGGGTTTAATTTGGTTTTGTCTGTGTATGTTTTTTTGACTCTCAGAGCCGTGGAGCCCATTGACTGCCATTATATGACTGACAGACTGCAATGGTTTGAGTTAAAAATCTTTGTTTGTGTTCTACTGAAGAAACAAAATTACCTACATCTTGGATGCCCTGGGGGTAAGCAGATAAACATCAAATTTTCATTTTTGGGTGAACTATCCCTTTTAAGTGCTATAATCGAGTCCCCTGTGTATCTACCAACCCAGAAAACATGAAACAAGACAACCCAGTTAATTTTTTTTTTGGTAGGCTTTTCTCTATTATGTGGAAAAACAAGCTGCTCAGATTTTGCTCCCCCTGTGACATAGAAAGGGGATCTTTTTATAATATTACCACCCCTTAATCTGCATGTCTCCACCCATGGCGGCGTCATTTAGTTTTCGCAAGCGACAATGGTGAACCAGTTCTAACACTATGTCAAAAGTTCGAGGAAAGCATGCTAATTGTTCTTTCATTGGCTGTACAGTCAAGCCTCAGAGGAGACAAGACTTATATAAACATGCAATTTCTTTCCCAGCTGTTACCTTTACAGACATGACCAACTGTTTTTGTAACTCATTTGTGTTTTTAACCTAAACTTGTGTGTCTTTGATGGTTTAAGCGCAATAAGACTTGAAAGAGAACTTAGTTTAGTACTCGCATGCTGTGTGAAAGCCGCTTTCTATGCGTGTGCTTCGGATGTGTGCGCTCAGAAAACCCTACAGTATATCAAGTATATAAGTTTAAACTAATATGGTTTTAAAACGCATGATTTTAGTGCAACAGACACAATAATCAAAACCAAACAGATGTTTTTTGGCAGAGTATTTGATGTATGAGCTGTAATTGCACAGCCCTCTTCTGGAAAAGGGGGCAGGGAGCAACAGCTCATTTTCATTTAAAGAGACATGCACGTAAAGAGCGTGTTTCTGCTTCCACTCAAAATGGGCATTTTTATAAGGATATAATAAATTATTTGTGAGGTATTTTGAGCTGAAACTTTACAGAAACAGTTTGGGGACACCTGAGACTTCTATTACATATTGTAAAAAGGTGCATAAAAGGTCTTCTTTAAATGTGAGTATGAATGTAGTTTAAATAGATTGTTTTACATACTTAAATTCTTTACAATTTTGTTTTAAAAATGTGTCGTCTTTTCAGAAATGAAGAGGGGTTTTTTTCATTGCATGCATGCATGCAAACAATCTAGGATGAAGTTCTGTTAGCCGCTGAAGTTTGGAAGAGGAATCTGATCGTAGATTAGCACTTATGGGCAGCATTTGCCCTGGAGCAGCAATCCGAATTCCCAATCAGCTTCTATATTCATATATTCATCACACATCATGCCAGTCAGAAGAAGGCTAAGCTTTGCTCAGTCTTACATGTGCTGTGCTTATGCCACTTGACCAAACAAGGAAGACTTTCTGCACCCTTTTCTCGTGGAACATGCACATAAACAATAGCTGTTTTTGAACACTTAAGCCTCACATACCTGAAGCCTCACATGTACTGAACCTGTTGTGCCTGTTGTCTCATACAGGTCTAGTGAGTTGCATTTGCTCTCATCCATGATGCTTTTCAATGTGTACTATAGCTAGCCTTTGTATAAAGAAGTGTCATGGTTTTATAGACCAGAACTGCTTTGTGTTTGTTATGATAAAGCATTACTCAGATTCCAGCATGATTGTTGTGCCAATTAGTCACGAATGGCACTTTGAACGAAATCATACGAGAAACATACGACTTCGCCCGTGATGTTTCATTTGGCACAGACTCTGGGTTGTGAAAGGGTCAGTTGAATGAGCTTTGACAACCAAAAAAGGCCAGAGACATGTGCACATTAAACTTAAACAATGAACAAGTGATAAATCAACAAGTAATAAAATAAGTTGAACAAGTAATAAAAATTTGGCGCGCACAGTCTAAGGACACTTTTATTATGTATTTTTGAGCTTTCTTTGGTTTCAAACCATAGCAGACGTGTAGGTCCGGATAACAATTCACAATTTATAAGTGTTCTTTGTAGTCAGCAAGTCTTGTCATTTAGATGAATTAACTGATTTCAAGGTTGCTTTAATATTCTCAGACCTCAGCAGTTTCACAGTCTCCTAACCAGCTGTGATAAGATGAGCAGTTTTCCCATACTAAAACCATAAATGCTGTAGGGTGCAGTAAAATCATAACCCATCAGAACAGCATGTGGATAAGTCCTTTTATGGCTTTCCTTGTGGAACTTGAAGGATTTGTCATACAGTATCCAAAGTTTTCACAGTAAAATTCACCTTGTCCAATTTTTATGTTCAGTATAAATGAGGTGTGGGATTTTAGTTCACTGACTTTTGATTTAGAACATAAACACGCTTTTAGCACTTCTGTTGCATTGCACCTGTTTAGGACATGCTGTAACAGTGACTGTAGTGCTGTTAGTTTCAGGATCGGAATGTACTATGCTTTTAATAAAGATTGCAAAACGGGGACGTTGCAGTGATGCCATAGAAGAATAATTTTGAGTTCTTAAAAGAATCATGTTTATCTTAGTTTAAAGAACATTGCAGTGGAAATGTTCCATGGCTGTTTCTTCATTGTTCTTCATTCGTGGATTTCAATATAGAACTTTTATTTTTAAGAGTTTTGCTTCTAAATTAATCTTTATGATCGCTCAAATTATGCCCAGCTCAAATTTTTGATTTTGTTAACATTGTTGTCTGAAGAAAGATAGACATGTATAGTGATAAAAGCCAAAATATGAAATGTCATGGAGAGTAATTACAGAGTAATCCACTGTTTGTAGAGAGGGGTCAAAATGGCAAAGAATTGCTACATTTTCACCTGAGATTCAGAGTCAAATTACAGGGGGGTAAAAATGACTTGTAGCATCATAATTTTATTTTTACACAGAGATTGATAGGTCTATTAGTAAAATCTGTTGACTCTATCAATCTTTGTTGCATTATGTGCCAATGGTGACATTCAAAAACAGGGGCAGCACTTTCCAAGTTTTCCTCCAAAGTTTGCATGCCTGTAACTCAAGAAGTATTAAAGATATCTTAAAAATTTGACCTGGCAAGTTTTTTGAACTTTGGCTGATTTTGCTAATATTTTTTCTTACGAAAGATAGACATGTGATGAAAGCCAAAATTTGAAATGTCATGGATGAATATTTACCATGTAATCCACTATTTGTAGAGAGGGGTCAAAATGGCAAAAAAGTGGCAAAAATTTCACCTGGGATTCAGAGTCAAATTACAGGGGGTTAAAAATTACTTTAGAAAGATGGCAGCATCATAAAAATTATTTTTATACAGAGATTGGTAAGTCTATTAGTAAAATCTGTTTACCTTAGCAACCTTTGTTGCATTATGCACCAATGGTAACCATTCAAAAACGGGGACAGCACTTTCCAAGTTTTCCTCCAAAGTTTGCATGCCTGTAACTCAAGAAGTATTAAAGATATCTAAAAAAATTGACCCGGGGAAGTTTTTAAAATTTGGTTGATTTAGCTAATATTTTTTTCTAAAGAAAGATAGACATGTATACTGCTGTCCAAAGGCAAAGCGCAGTAACTACACATTTGGTCAAAATTAAGTTAAGGCTGAAAATGGGCTTTGTGACAACTGTTTTGTCTTGTGGCAGAGTCTCCTGGTTCAATTTTGTCCCGTTTCAGAGAAACGAAAGTATCAAAATTGCAGTAACTACAAAATCCAAACTAATACCAAGGCAAACCGCAGTAAGTGATGTTACTGCGTTCTAGCTTTGTTTTCCCAGCTTTGACACCGTAGATACGTCTGCCGTTACGCAATATCCAAAGATGGGTAAGATAGCAAAATATTAACTCCTTGCAAGGCAAATGACAGCTTTATAATCATTTTACATGAACTAGCCAGCCGCTAGCAAATTAAACAAGCATTTTACTCCTTCAAAAGTCTGCTGGCTCCAGTAAAGTAATATTGTTAGCAAAGTTAGCTATGCCTTCTCAGCAAAGTGACAACCGGACTAGCGCCCCAAGCATCAACAGTATTGAAATAGCTGTCAATCTGCAATTTGCAAACCAAGTTAGATCACATGATTAAAACAGAATTTAGATCAAATAAGTGAGCCTTAAAATGGCAACCTAATTAAAAGACTGATACACACCTGCTTTTATGATGATGTTTTTTTTTGTTTTGTTTTTTGCAAAAGTAAATTTACTAGAATTGGGCAGATAAATTTGTGTCCTGTCAAATTCAAGATTAACGCATTTCAGTTGTCACAGTCCATCTTGCAATCAGTTTTTTAGATTTCACAGATGGCTAAGAATACATAAGAATCCTCTATTTTAATTACTAGCCTAATTATAGCTTTAACGGTATAGATAGCATAAATAGGAAATGTACACGTTTGAAAATAGCCTACATACACTAGGCTACTTGTTTGTCGTTCTTCTTTTGTTTAAATTGTGTGAATTTTTTTTCAGCTATTGTTTTAAAGCAACCTAGGTCTGTAATGAATTACTGCTTAAATAAAATGAGCAAAACACTCTCAAAACTCACTCAAGAAAGTTGGGTGAACACATTTAGTTTGTAGATACTGCACTTTGTCCTTGCAATAGTGTTTTTAGTTTTTAGGTCATCCATAGGCATAGTGCAGTATCTGCATTTTGGTGGTCAAAGGTTACATCAGTTGTCATGGTTTTTATCTATAAAAAAATTCTTCCTAAGAAGGCATTACATAATGCATAACCACTAATCTACCCAAAACATGTTTGACTGGCTGGTGTAAAAACTTTAAAGGCATTATTCTCAGTTTCAGAGTTGGCATAGTTACTGCACTTAGCCTTTGTAGGGCAGTATAGTGATAAAAGCCAAACTATGAAATGTCATGGATGAATATTTACAGAGTAATCCACTGTCTGTAGAGAGGGGTCAAAGTGTCAAAAAAAATGCTACATCACCTGAGATTCAGAGTCAAATTACAGGGGGGTTAAAATGACTTACAGGGAGGAAAAAAAGATGGCAGCATCATGTTATTTTTACACAGAGATTGGTAGGTCTGTTAGTAAAATCTGTTGACCTTAGCAATCTTTGTTGCATTATGTGCCAATGGTGACCATTCAAAAATGTATAAAGTAATCAAAGTAATCAAATGTATTAAAACACTTTTCTTTACTGTGAAAATTATATATATATTTCTTCTTATTAAAGTTACAAAAGTGATTTAGTCAAGAGCAGTAAGCAATTTTCTCACTTTTGTTTTTTGATTAACATGAATGACAGACAGCAGGAATATTAGACTGCTGTCGCTTTAAAAGCTGCCTGGATTCCAGTATACTGTTGCACATGTGTTTTCTTTCTCAGCTGTTTGCTTTCATTTAAGAACTACAGTAAATTACTGTGTTTATGAGGATTCTTGCAAAGACAGGCATTTTGACACATATAAGTATGTGTATTACCCTAAAAAGTGGCAAAAATAACTCTGACTCTGACTGTGCTCAAATACAGTCTCTTAGACAGCGCGCACATACAGCGAGTTCAATGGGGTTCAAATGGGGACAGCACTTTTTACCGGTAGACACGATTAACCAGTACACTCTTAAAAATAAAGGTGCTTCACGATGCCATAGAAGAACCTTGGTTCCATAAAGAACCTTTAACATCTGAAGAACCTTACTGCTTCACAAAAGGTTCTTTGTGGCAAATAAGGTTCCTCAGATTATAAAAAAGGTAAGCAAGAAATGGTTCTTTAAAGAACCTTTGACTGTATGGTTCTTCATGGAGCCAAAAATGTTCTTCTATGGCATTGCTTGAAGAACCTTTTGAAGCACCTTTATTTTTAAGAGTGTATACTGAAATCCAGACAGCTCTTTTAAAGCGACAACAGTCTAATATCCCTGCTGTCTGTCATTCATGTTAATCAAACAAAAAAAGTGAGAAAATCTCTCACTGCTCTTGACTAAATCACTTTTGTAAGTTTAGTAAGAAGAAATATATATTTAATTACACAGTGAAGAATATGCAGAGTTTTGTAACACTTGGGAGTCGGGAGACAGACGTTCGGATCCAAATGCAGGCTTTATTAATAAGGCGTGGTAAACAGACAGGGTCAATCACCGGCAAACAACAACAACGAGGATAATCCAAAGAGTAGTCAAACACAGGCAGAAGGTCGGGGCTGGCAGCGAGAATCAAAACACGGGGAGGAGTCCAGGAATCAAACACAGGGAAAACAAACACGGAAAGAAACGCTCAGAAATAAAGACCAGATGGAACAATAAGACTTTGCCCGGAAGTGTGTGTGTCTGTGGCTTAAATGCATGTGGGTAAATGTGAAACAGGTGTGTGCAGCTATCAGTGCAGTGGAAAACGAGGAGCAGGTGTGTGCAGTGATTGGTGCAGTGGCTTGTGGGGAATGCAGTCCAGAATGTGTTGTGCAAGAGTTCATGAAGACAGGATTGACCACATACGTGACAAGTTTTTATACATTTGATTACTTTATACAACGCAGCATGTAGCTTTTCCTATTTATTTGTTCTACTGTAGTTTTTTTTCTTTTTTCATATTGAATCGTTGACTGTTACTTGTCTTCATTGAGTGATGTTGACACTGGTGACAAGAATTATGAAATTTCTATTGTATCAAAAATTTTGACCTTGTTGATACATATTGTTACTGTGAAATAGAATTACTCATATTGTTATATAAGATTCTAGTCGTATTGCCCACCCCTAGTTGAAAACAGTACGTTTATAACCTTTTGTTCCTTGCATTCAAACAAATAGCAATCTCATGGGAAAGGTACTGTATATTCAAACCCAGCAGGTTTAAGTGATAACTTGCATCTACAAATGGTCAGAATGATCGGATCTTCGCCAAGCTCTGACAAGATTTGGAAATGTGTTTTGACCAAGTCCTCCAGAAGATTTAGTGCGTGGGCTACGTGCGCTTTGTTTCATTCGAATGGCATGAGAACAGGTGGGATTTGTCCCATATAAGGATTTATGGATGCATGTTTGAACTCTGTCGATGACCTTTACCTTAAACACAACTTTTACTTAAAAAAAATGTGTCTGAAAAATGAATGCCATAAATGTCATCTAATGCAGTGACATTCATACATTTTAGATGTGACTTTTTTAAAGTCCAAATACGTTTTGAGCCCAGTGTGCATTTACATTACAAACAGATGCTTTTTACCTCAGAGGCTCACAATACAAAACATACCATCTCATCTCTCACTCGACATCAGACCATTAAAATTGACGCTTTGTCTTGTAGTGTAAATAACAAGGACACACAGGACACTCTAAATAATGAGGTGAATTTCAAATAAGGTGTCACACACCTTACACACACCCGCTTTGCTTCGTTTCGTTCGCTCGCTGGCTTAGTTTGTGTTGTCATGCTCAGTTTGTTGGGTTCCATGTTGTAGCAGATTTCTGTGCATGTCTGACATGAACAGAAATTGTGTGTCACATATAATTTGTCAGACACCCTGTTGCATCCTGGGTTCGTCTCATGAAAAAGTGTATAATCTGTGTTCAGACGGAAGGATGAAATTAATTTTGTCGTGCCTTGATCAACTCGTTTGTTTCTTCTTGCTCAAAATTTTTGTTCTGCCTCGGATGTTGGAGATTTTACACATGCCGAAAAGTGGTTCACAGAGGATAGGGAATATTGTGCAATATTTGTTGACTTACAATTATGTCAGTCTATTTAAAATTTTAAACGAATGAATCACATTATATGCAGATTAACTAATGAGCAGTCAGCCGTCATCTTTGGAAAATAAACCCTGACAGGACGCCTACATAGTGCTAAACAAATAAATAACTACATAAAATAGATTTAAGGAAACATTATTTTAGATTTTTTTACCTGTATAGGCTATTATGTTGTTCAGCTAAGAAAAGAAATCCATTAATGTATAGTCAGTCTAGTAACAAGATGAACAGGAAAACTAAAGACCAAGAAACAAGCTTACAGTGTAATAAAAGTAGTGTTGGTGTACTCAGTTCTCCCAAACTGAATTAAACAAAAACACCCTAATTTACATGACCAAGTTGAATACATAGTTCATAGAATCTGTAAATCTATTTTATTTACATGAATCATACAAGTGAAGCGATTCAGTATAACTGTTTGAGTGAGAGAAGACCAGGTGGAACCGATTCACTGCAATATAGCAAACTTCCCCATGTACAGTATAGTCTTATTTAAGAGAGAACCTTTTAGAATGAACTGATTCACTACAATGACTCGGACATTCCATTACTATACAGTTGAGGTCAAAAGTTTACATACACCTTGCAGAATCTGCAAAATGATAATTATTTTACCAAAATAAGAGGGATCGAACAAAATGCATTCTATTTTTTATTTAGTACTGACCTGAATAAGGTATTTCACATAAAAGATGTTTATATATAGTACACAAGAGAAAATAAAAGTTGAATTTATAAAAATTACCCCATTCAAAAGTTTACATACGCTTGGTTCTTAATACTGTGTTGTTACCTGAATGATCCACAATGATTTTTTTTTTGTTTAGTGATAGCTGTTCAACAGTCCCTTGTTTGTCCTGAACAGTTAAACTGCCTGCTGTTCTTCAGGAAAATCCTTCAGGTCTCACAAATTCCTTGGTTTTTTAGCATTTTTGTGTATTTGAACCCTTTCCAACAATGACTATATGATTTTGAGATCCATCTTTTCACACTGAAGACAACTAATGGACTCCAGAAGGAAACCCAATGCATTAAGAGCTGGGGGGTAAAAACATTTTGAATTTGAAGATCAGTGTCAATGAAACTAGTTTTGTCTTCTGGATACATGTAAGTATCTTCTGTAGCTTCTGAAGGGCGGTAATAAAAAAAAGGTAAGAAAAATAAGAAAAATGCACAAATCTGTTCACAAATTTATGCCCCCTGACTCTTTTTTTTATTTTTATTTAGTACTGCATGTTTCCCAGAAGACAAAATAAGTTAACCCCGATCTTCAAATTCCAAAAGTTTAATAATATAGGACTTTCCAATGCCCAAATAACAGAAGCAGAGAGGATAAAGCGTGTTATATTCCCTCTATAATAACAACGCAATGCATTTACGTTTTTAGGAAAAAGTAGCTTATTTATGGAATGTCTACACTATTTTAAAATCACTGGTCACACTAAAGGGCAATGTAGATAGGTGTTTAGCGCCCTGTGCATGAGCGATACGTTTTTAATAGGTCCTGTCAAATAGTCTCAGTTTCAAAACATTGGCCCGCAATGATTTCATTCAATTCTCAGCGCTACGTCTCACTTTTTTCAACACAAGAACATCTCTGTCATGGTCCTTTGAAAGTTTAAATAATGTATGACTGACAGCTTGTGCAAGTCATGTTAAATGTAAAAAAGTTAACAAGACAAAGTTCTTTGTCTTCACAGGTTTACAATGTTTTACGCTGTTACAAAACAGAAAGAGGATAGGAGTTCATTGTTTCTAGCACATCATAATCAGTTCAATTTGTGGGCATTATTAAGGCAGCCGTATGAATGTGACTTTGGATGATAAGCCCATAATGCACGCATTTTACCACAGTGGATGCTTCTGTCATTGTGAAGGAACCGTCTTTGTTGGGTTGTATAAATTATTTCCAGTGGTTCTTTTTCAGCGCCGTGGTGGTCTATTGTTTGCCTCAGACAGGGTCTTAAACAAGGGGGAGATACTCATACATTTTGCATGCCAAGAGACTTGATAGCTGATATATTGTTTCTCTGCCTCCTCTGTTTTCCCATGTTCCCGATCTTTATTATCTGAAGCCATTTCATTGTTAATAAATTCTCATTAATACCTTTATTATTTTATTCTTTGGGGCCATTTTTCTTTGTTGACTTTAGACCCTAAATAACATTCACATAGTCTGAGAGTGAGAAAGAACAGCTTTCTGAAAGAATGGCCTAGGAAATTAGTAGCCTAATTTTCTCTGTATGTATTAATCATCCATCCATCCATCCATCCATCAGTCTATCCATCCATCCATCCATCCATCAGGCTTGTATGGGCATTGTGTTATATGTTGCTTGTATCTACTGTATGAGCTGCTTATATAAGTGTGAATAAATTAATTTTCTTTAATAAAAACTCATTCCCACGTACCACCCCTTCACTTTTGATCATACTCAATAACAAATGACACTTATGCCACCTAAAGATGAGCAATATTTGTTTGATATGTTAAATTTCCCTATCACACATCTCTTTATCACACCTCACTGTGTATATTTCTTTTTAACCAAAATCGTGCTGGATTTCCTGCTGTGAGCTGTTCTCAGAATTGCTTCGCAGTTGCTGAAAGATGATTTAACCATCTACATTACTACATAATCTGCCAATGTATTAACATAACACATTATAGTGTTTGAGGCTTTGGAGTTTTGAGCATATTTGAACATTCCAAGTAATGTGATTTAGTGCCTTTGTACAATAATGAGCTGTTTTAATTAAGATCAAAAGTTACAATGTCTAAAGTTCTTTGCAAGCTCATATTAAACAATCCCCTCTGTACCTGATAGCAGTCTCTGATTTATTTTTTTTAACCTTTTTAAGGTTTAAAGGGGGAATTCACTGTTGGGAAAATGAGCTTTTAATAAAACGTGGCTCTTTATGAAGTAGAAACATGAACATTCATTTGAAATCGTTGCTATATGACCAGAGAAAAGAGAAAAAAATAGCTAAAGAAGGATATATAGGATAATAATATCTTAGGTATTCAGTTTGCTACTGAGTTTCTCAAAAATAACTCTTAAAGGGATAGTTAACCCAAAAATGAAAAAACCTGTAAGAAAGGTGTTCTTGAGATTTCCTTAAAAATATCATAATTTGTGTTGCGAAGATGAATGAAAGACTTACAGGTTTGGAATGACATAAAGGTGAGTAATTAATTACAAAATTTTCCTTTTTGGGTGAACTATCGCTTTAAATATCTAAGATTTACTGCCATGGATCACACTTTGGCGTGCTATCTCATGTTAGTTCCATTGTATGAGCCTGGTACTCTGTAAACACTGCAATGTGGTAAAATTGTGTGCCCTGACCGAAATAGTGTAAAGCCAATCAGATCAAAATGGGTGATTTAGTCAGATAATGCATTTTTTGCATGCAAATTTCCTCAGACATTTAGTGAACGCTCTGTATGTATGTCTTCTAATGTCTGCAGCTAGGACTTCAAGAGTAACATCACTGCTCTTAGTGGCCTAAAACAAACAAAGCATGGTTTATGTGTATTCAGTGCAGTGTCACATGAAGGCAGATGGTTTGGAAATCTTTCAAGATGCTTTGAGAAACTGTATTCCTCGACTCGTTCTGTAGCTTCATTGGTTTGAGGATTAAATCCAACGGCAGCCCATGACATACTTGTTTAACAGCTTTGGCTGGAGCGAGTTATTTCAGATGTGTTGAAGTTTTGAATTCTTGTCAAGTGTTCAGCCAGTGGCAGCTAAAATTACACTTATGACGTTTTTTACAGATCAAAGTTGAATTATTCATTTGTTGATGGGAATGTCTGAATACAGATAGGAGAGGGCAACTTCAGACTTTGATTCTCTTTGGGATCAAAAGGGTCTGACTGTATATTTGTTTGTGTGCCCGCAGGTCTGGGGCAGTATGAACCTGACTGATGTCTTGTCTCCATGCCAACTGAAGCCTCAGGTCACGGTAAACCTAAACCCTCCTGTCAGAAGGTGACCTCTCTGCCCCAATCCAAACTCTACAGGGTGAGTGACCAGAATTAATGTCCATACCCAGTACTGTTGAAAGAAGGTTTTTGTTCCCTTTTTTACTTTTAAGCTCAGTTTTTCTTGCTGCAGTTAATTCATGTCATAAAATTGCAAAAATGTTAGAGAAAATGAATTTGATAGTGAATAATGATTACGAAAATAACCTATTCTGATGCCTGTTTCAATTCAGACAACTCACTTTGTGCTGATATTATTACTGAAAGGCCATTAAAGGTCATATACGTTCGATTGAAGGAAATGTCAGTGAGGAAGACTTTTTGTAGAATAATTTGATCGTCATGTTCTTTAAATCTCACTTTGATTCCTTCAGTGTTTCTTTCCATGTATTTTTTATGTAGAGAAAGGCATTGTTTTGTCATATTTTCTCATTTTAGCAAACGTATGTTGATAAAGTGGACTACAAAAATTAAGATACAAAAATGACTGGTTTTAGTAGGGGTTCAAGTGTGTAGTGCTAAAACCCTATTGTAATTGTCGGAATGGCCAAGGATCAGCAATCTCCGCATAAAACTGGTCATGCAGACCAAACTGTAAGTTGTAGAGACTTTAAAACTTGGAGGGATTCACACCGGCAACAATGTCACCAAGGCTTGCCCCAATCAGCCTGACGGGGGCACTATAGCGTACAAAAGTATGTTATTGCTCATAGCTTTTTACTGTCAGTTGCAGGCTCAAGTGTGTTATGTCATTGGAATCTATGGCTCATGCCAGACAAAAGGCATGCGCATGATTGTGAGCCTTGGCAAAATATTCGGGGGTTTTGACTTTTTTGAAAAACATACTTTTGCATACTAGTCCTAGGTTTTTTTGCTGATCTGAACCAAACCAGTGCAGAAAGATTCTCTGGAGAGTGAATATCGATGATTATCCAAAAAAGTTGAACTTTCGCCTCACTGTTGCAAAGGGACGCTAAAACGTTCGAAAGGGGTTGGGCCACTTTTTGTAAAATGCCAATAATTCCTGAATGGAGTAAGATATCTTTGCCAAACTCAGAACACTTATGTACCAGCTCAATCTGAGGTCACAGGACAAAAATTGCGGAGCTTGTCTACTTGGTGATGCTAAAAGGAGGAAAAAACATAAAAAATACTTATGCAACCATTTGTCCTATCAACATTAAAATCGCTGTGTGTCTCAATTTGAAAGCAGTCGGTCACTGGGGGGCGATATTGCAATTTGCAAGGGTGTAAACGTTTGTACATTGCGTGGCTTTTCACACATACACGCAAAATTTGTATTATACAATAGAACTTCTCATTCCGGACAACTTTGCCTCTAGAACCACTGTTGTCAATCAAATCATTTGTTAAATGATTGAGAATATGTAAAAACCCTGCTTTTGCAAACTAGTCCTAGGTTTTTCACTCAATCTAGAAAAAAAAAAAAACTGCAGTACATTTTTTTTTAACTCTCTCGGTCAATAATCACAAAAAAAAAGTTACAATTTACCCTTTGGGTAGCTATAGCAGAGGCAATTAGAAAAGGGTGCTGTCCAAATTTACCAAAAACCCTATAAAGCCTAAAGGAAAACTCAAAACTTAACGAAACCTGTTGAGCACATGCGACAGGTGATTCTAAACAAGCATGGAAAGCTTTAAGGAGGTTACGGGCTTGCAAAATAATGTCTTTTTTTTAATATGTGCTTAAATGCCTTACAGTGCTTGAACCCCAATAATCACTCCTTGCAACTATATTTTATTTGTTTATATGTTATGCAATGGCATTTTTTTTTAAGTATAACACAAACTATTCGGGCAAAACATTTTTCAAAAGTTTGTTAAATTGTAAAAAGTTAAGGGAAAATTGGTTCAAGAGTTTGAGGTCAGTAAGATGTTTTTGACATCTTATTTAATCATTCTAATGTGTTGGTTTGGTGCTTAAGAAACATTTCTAATTATTATCAATGCTGAAAACAGTTGTGCTGCTTATTATTTATGTGGGAACATTTGATGCATAATTTGTGATACTGTACATTCTGAACATATATGTAAAGTTAAAAGGATGACATTTATTTGAAATATAAATCTTTTGTGTAACACTTTTGATCAGTTTCTTTCAGCAAAAAAATGAATTAATAAAAAAAGTGAAATGATTAAAGTGTGTAAATACTCTTTGGGGCCACTGTACCCTCTCTTTGTTTCCTGGTTCTGAGGTGCTCAGGAAAAGCATATGCTAACATTAATGTGTTTTGTGTTCAGATCCAAAGTAGTGATTGCTCTCTCTGTCAGAAAGGTCTCAATCTCTCTGTTTCTCTGGGTGGGTGTGCCAGTTAGCAGCTTGACACTGAAATCTTTGGAGCTTAATTATGGTCCTGTCACATCGGGAGAATGAAACGTTTCCATCTCTCGCCGTAATCATTGAACATGAACATCAAAATCGACCCATTATCTGAGGTGCATGACTTTACATAGAACAACATATGTGTGTGTGTTTTGTGTGCTGGATGACAGGAATAGATGAGATATTTATGATGAATATGGATTGCTCATCATTAAAATAGCCTTTTGCTAAACAGTAATGATATATAATCATACTTTGATAAATGTCATGGCATTACTAGATCACCATATTAATATACCGTGGTATTTACTACTTCAAGGAAATATTGCAGCAGTTCATGTCCAAAAACATGTTTGTTTTTCCCCCATACTGTTAGAGAAGCTATTAAAGTTTAGTATGAAAGTGTCAGAGTTGTGCAGCCTGGGATATAAAGTGTGTTTCTTGGTCTTTTTTTCACTGCTGATGTGTTTGTCTCACTAAATATTAGATAAATTATATTTACTTGATACACTCATACAGTAAATCAAGGCTTTTCATAAACAGTCACTGAGGCCAAAATGGTGTCACATCCTGCTATATTATCAGCTTTGTGTTCTCCTGCAAGTGGGGAATTAGACAGTATTGGACTGAAATTGTGTTGATTATTTGTGGTTGGTTAGTCAGGATAAAAGGACACCCATTGACATTGTAGGCAGCTTCCTGTTTTTTCCCCCGATCAGCTTTTAGATGTTTAGGCAACATGATTAGGCCATAAAATAACAGGGGACGCTTTTTCAACGTCTCTAATCCTCTTCTGGTCACCCACTGAAAGACTCAGCCAGATTATTTTGCTCATCTTGGTTAGAAAATCAGTTTTAGAGAGGCTGTGTTATGTACACATTTGATTTAGATTAATTGCTTATTTATGAATTTAAATGACCAGCGCAGTCTGTGTATTCACAGACAAATCAGGGATCTGTCAAAAGGCATTCAGTGTAGTGTCACTCAAACAGAAATGACATGCAATTAATGCAGAATATAAATGTATTTATTTATTAATAAGCAGTGAGGTCAGGCCAGTTCTGTAGAAAATAGTCAGACTGCTGTCTGTGGTTTTAGGTTGGACTGAGTGATATACAGTGCCTTGCGAAAGTACTAGTGCTACTTGCAACCTTATGTTAAACTGCTTTAAATAACTTTTTTTTCCAATCAATCTACACTCCATACACCATTATGACAAAGCACAAAACTGGTTTGTAACAACATTTCAAATTCATTAGAAAAAAAAAACACTTAAATTATTCCATTGCATAAGTATTCATACCCTTTTCTGGGACACTTGAAATTTAGCTCAGGAGCATTCATATCACTTGTAGATGTTACTAAACTTCGAATGAAGTTTTTGAATAACTAGGACTCTACCTAGTGTTGGCCTCCTGGCCAAACTGAGCAGTTGATAGAGATGGGCCTTGGTTAGACTGGTGACCAAGAAGCAGATGGTCACTCTAATTGAACTCCATGATCATATATGCAGATGGGAGAAACTTACAGAAGGACAAACATCACTGCAACCTTCCACTGATGCTGTCTTTATGGTGGTGTGGCCAAACTCAATCGTCTCCTTAGTGAAAACACATGAAAACCCACTTGGAATTTGCAACAAAGCACCTAAAGAACTCTCAGATTGTAAGAAACTCTCTGGTCTGATGAACCTCAATTATCTTGTTTGGAGGAAAGCAGGCACTGCTCATCCCAAAAGTAAAGTATGGAGGTAGCAGCCTCATGCTGTGGAGACGTTTTTCAGCGGCAGGGACTGAGGGACTGGTAAGAGTAGAAGGAAAGCTCCACACAGCAAAATGTAGCAATATCCTAATTGAAAACCCAGTGCAGAGCATTCAGAACCTTGGACTGGGCAGAAATTTCACCTTTCAACATGACAGTGATCTTAAGCACACAGCAAGAGTGGCTTATGGACAACTCTGTGAATGTCCTTGAGTTGCCCAGCCACAACCTGGACTTAAACCCAATTAAACATTTCTGGAGAAACCTGAAAAGGTCTGCCAGACCCCATCCAAGCTGACAAAGCTTGAAAGGTGACGAAATATGGAAAAGAATGGCAGATAATTGCCAAATGCAGATGGACAAAGCTTGTCGCATCTTATCAAAAAGACTGTAAAGGTGCTTCAACTAAGTATAGCGTTAAGGTCATGAATACTGATGCAATGTACTTATTTCAGTGTTTTAGTTTTAACAAATTTGCAAAGTTGTCACACATGATATATGTGTCACAAATATACAGTTTGTTGATTAAGGTTTTTAAATTATTTAAAAAAATTAGCTTGAGATGTGAGCTGAAGGGCGTCAGCGGCTGTTCCTCTCCCATGAACCTGCAAAGAGCTATTTATTTATTTACACACACAAACACACACACACACACACACACACACACACACACACACACACGATTGATATTATTTTATTTATTACTTTCTTTTTTATATCTGTATCATCCAGCCCTTGTATGCCCATCTGTCCTGGCCACCTGCACCTTCCATTTCACTGAAGCATTTCACTCAGCATCGATTTTGTTTCTGTAAAATACTGTTTGTTACTCCCCTAGCCTCTCTTTGAGTGTCTCTCTTCATCTTTGTCTTATCGTGTATATTGTCCATGCTGAGATACGGCCTGAACTTTCTGCAAAGTTGCCCAGTGTTTCAAACAGATAAGACGGACATGTATCAGGTTCTCTGTAGGATTATGGCTTTAGCACAGAGCTCCGTTTAAGGCTGATGTAAGTTGGGTCTCTTTTGCCTCCGGTTACTGACAGCACATAGCGAAAAACCCCCAGCATTCCTTCTCATATCTGAAATGAAGCTCTGCCATTTGAGCACGTTCTCATTTGATATACACAGACCTCCCCCGCACCTGTCTGGATTCTCCAGGTGTGTGTGCGAGTGTGTGTGAGTGTGTGTGTGTGTGTGTGTGTGTTGGTTCATTCACTATCAGGGATTAATTAAAACTCTGAAAGGGAAGACTGGAGGGAGGTAGAGAGTGTCCAGTGCAGAGAGGAAAAGATAGATTGTGATGAGAGGAGAAGTGCAATAGAGCAAAAAAGAAAGAGGGCGGTGAGCCGTTGATGGGCGAATGAGTCTGCGATGGGATTTAATTGGCTGCTTGTACAGGCTGCAGGGTATTGTACCTGCCTGTCACTCTAATACACTCACCATAGAGGAAAGTTTAAGTGTGTGAGGCTGCATATTCAGGTATGTGAGTTTGAACATGCATCGGCATACATGACACATGGAAGTGAACTTAAAGGAATAGTTTATCCAAAAATAAAAATGTATGTACTCTCCCTTATGTTCAGGTTTTATAGGCCTTAAATGTTTAAATACACACACTTGTATGTGAAAATGCCCATCTTTGCAAACACAGTAATTTAGGTCTTAAGTGTAAGCAAACAGCTGAAAAAGAAAACACTTGTGTAACATATTGAATCCTGGTAGCTCTTAAAGTGATAGCAGTCGAATATTCCTTCTGTCTATCATTCATGTCAATCAAACAACAAAAGAGAGAAAAAAAGAGTTTTCACACATTTGATTACTTTATACAATACAATGAATGTAGCATTTTTTATTTATTTGTTCTACTGTAGTTTTTTTGTCCTATTGCTTGCAATTAGTTTTGTATATTTATTTAATCGCTGACTGTTTACTTCTTCAGTGAGCATGACCTTTTTAATTTTTCGTAATTTAGTTTTTTTTGTGATATTGACACTGGTGACAAGAATTATGAAATTTCTATGGTATCAAACATTTTGATATCATAAAGACCTTATTTGAAGCAAAAATAGCTATATTTTGATATATACTGTTACAGTGAAATAAAATTACTGATATCGTGATATATTATTTTGGTCATGTTACTTGTATGACTGTATTTATACCTGTATTTTTTTTTTCTGTGAATAGTGTTAATTTTAATATTTTCATGTACTTGGTATGATATTTATTAATGATTTGAATTGAAAGATTAATTATTTTCATATTTTCAGTGTATTGTTTTAATTTTAGCAAAATTTTTAGTAGTTTTGTTAGGTGCTTTGTCATTTTATTATTTTTTTTTTTAACATTTCTATTTAGCTTTACTTTATTTTTATTTAATTTGTATTGGTATTTAGTAATTTTTGTACTTCAAACTTATTTCAGTTAGTTGTCTAGGCAACCTTTTTTTTATGTGTTTCATTTACAGTGCCCTCCACTAATATTGGCACCCTTAGTAAATATGAGCAAAGGTGACTGTGGAAATAAATCTGCATCGTTTATCCTTTAGATCTTTCATTCGAAAAATTCACAAAATTGTAACCTTTCATTGAAGTAAAACAATGGAAAATGGGGGAGATATCTCATTATGAAATAAATGTTTTTCTCTAGTTCACGTTGGCCTAAATTATTGGCCCCTAAAAATTTGTCTAAGTAAAATATCTCTAAAGTATATTCCCATTAATATTACAATTTTTTGAGCACACCAGGGTGGCTAGGAGTATAAAATTGTCCAGTCATGACTTTCTGTTCCACAGGATTATAAATATGAGGAACACAAAAGCCAAATTCCCTTAATCATCCATCACAAGAAGTAAAACCAAAGAATGTAGTTCCAAAGCATTGAAAATCCCCATTCCCACAATCAGGGCAATAATTAAGAAGTTCCAAACAACTGAAGATGTTACAAATCTGCCTAGAAGAGGACGTGTGTCTATATCATCCTAATGCACGATAAGGAAGAGAGTTTGAGTAGCCAAAGACTCTCCAGGGATCACAGTTGGAGAATTGCAGAGAATTGTTGAGTCTTGGGGTCAGAAAGCCTAAAATAAAATGATCAAACAGCCCCTACATCACCACATGCTGTTCCAGAGGGTTTCAAGAAAAAATCCTCCTGGCTCACCCAAAAACAAACTTGAGCATATTCACTTGTCAGACATGATTGGAACTTCAAACAGGACTGGTTTCTATGATCAGACTAAAAATGAGCTTTTTGGCAGTTAACCCTTTGATGGTTTTTGTGCAGACATGCCCATGGTTAAAAATACTGCTGGGTCTTTAATGTTGTGGACCTATTTTTCTGCCGGAGGTCCTGGACATCTTGTTTAGATACATGGCTTCATGGATTCTATCAAATACCAGCAGATAAAAAATCGAAACCTGACTGCCTCTGTCAGAAACCTTATAATGGGCCATGGTTGCATCTTCCAGCAGGACGATGATCCAAAACAAACATTAAAATCAACACAAAAATTGTGTCACTGAGCACAGAATGAAGCTTGTACCATGGCCGTCCCAGTTCCTGACCTGAACCCTGTATAGAAACTAAAGAGAAGAAGCACCAACATGAAGCTGGGAAGAGAGAGATTCTGGAGAATCTAGAGAGATTCTGTATGAAGGAATGGTCTCTGATCTCTTGTCAGGTGTTCTCCAAACTCATTAGACATTGTTGGAGAAAACTCAGAACTGTTATCTTGGGAAATAGATGTTGCAATAATTGGGTGCCAATAATAGTGGCCAACGTGAACTAGAGAAAAACATTTATTTCATAATGAGATTTCACCCCTAGGTTCTATTGATTTACTTCAATGACAGGTTAGAATTTTGTGATTTTTTGAATGAAAGATCAAAAGGATAAATTATGCATATTTATTTTCACATCCACTTTTGCTCATATTTACCAAGGGTGCCAATATTAGTGGAGGGCACTGTATATTTTAATATAATATGTTTCAATTAACAAAAACTGTTTAATAATAATAGGTTTAGTTAATGGTAACAATATGTGAAACAACACAAAATAAGTTTACAACAAAATATTGTTTTTCTCTCTTTGCATGAACATTTTGTGCTTTCTTAATTTGTTAATTTAGAAACAGCATGTTTTAGTAGCGAATCATACTCTATATATGGTGTATAATTCATTGTCATTCTCTGCATTACATTGTTCCTCTCACTGATCGTGTTAAACAGCTGCCATCTGAATTCCAATTTTTCCGAGAAGCTGAAAACTCATTTGACTCTCTCTGGTTGATTGGGTTCAGTCATAAGCAACTTTATCACAGAAAAGCATGCATAATGCCATAGTTTTGCCCCACTGGCCCAAGGCCACATTCACTATTGAACCTCATGCTTCTCAGCATCCTCCTAAGCATGACAGGGAGAAAGTTTATCCCCAAAGACATTACGTTAGGACACATACAAACACACACACACACACACACACACACACACACACACACACACACACACACACACACACACACACACTGCCACCTCTACCACGACTCCATAAAAAATTATCATCACTGTTGAAATTGGTAATTATGGAAAGAGGGGAATAATTTTGGTTTATCTATGTCAGTCACGCTTGCTACACTCTGTCTTTTGGCTTCGACAGGAACTGTAGCGCCAAGCGTATGCCAGGAATGCGTTTCTAACAGAGCGGGAATAATCACATTGAACTGCCGGCCTGCATGAGTAAATAGCATTGAACACACTGTGCTGAAAAATAGTGTTTACTTGACGCCACTAAATGCCTCCAAACGCTTGGATTATCTGACGCTAATTCTGCCTCTCGCAAAGATCAACTCTCGTTTATCAACGTTTAATGGTGATGCACTGTATATCACGGTAGACCAGATTTTTACATTTTCGGGAAAAAATGAGTCAGTGGGGCTTGTCACCACAATGCTAGGGTGTTTATTGCTGCAAGTGATATCAGGGCTCAACAATAAGGACTGCCGATGGCCCGGGGCCAGCGTGCGAGACGCTCGGGACAGTAGACAGGATCGTCACTGGCCCGGTTGGGCCAGTGCTGACTTGTCACTAAAGTTTAATTTGCCTGCGACTGTTTGTCAAATTCGTGCAAATACAGTCTTAGAATCGAGAAACAGCTTGTGTTTTTAAGCCTTTAAATGCTACCTTCTCTGTGATGTTGTGAACACCGTATTGCTTTTCGGTTCCTCTTATCTGATTGGATGTTGTGAGCACTGTTTTTTTCTGTAACCTGGTAACAACCAGTACAGCGAAGAGACGGCCAGAGCCATAGAGAAAGAAATGTTTCTCTAAATTCAGGGTCTATATTCTTCGGAGGACTCATTTGAAGGATGCTACGTCACAGCGCCGAGATGAAGGCTGTCCAAATTCGTAGGATCCTTCAAATGCGGCCAACAAATACGTCCTCCTTTTCCCCGAATTGGAAGGATGGGTCTGGTGGATCCTTTCCCGTCCTACCTATCCCATAATTCCTTTCGGCAGAGCGCTTCCAGAATTTTCAAATAATGGCGGACGATGCGAGCGGTAGAGGAATATGCTTTTCGATGTAAGTTTTTAAAAAATTGGCGTTTCAAAAAATATTTTTTACAGCGGTTGTCTAGTTAGGCCTTTGGTTTTAGCGTTAAGCATATTTTTTTACATTTGTACGTTTATATGTTAAAAAAACATCACTTTCGTAAACTAGCTTCTTTCTTACTGCCTGTGTGAATATCCCCTTACACACAGCTAATTTCTTGTTAGTGATTGAAGGTGTTTTTAACGCTTTTAGGGACTAAAGAACAGACCGAACGCTGTCACGGTTGCTAGGCGACAGGATATGAGCAACGGGTAATGGAGGGAACTGAAAGAAGAGTAGGCTGTCCAAATTCACAGACACCTGCTTCTGGGTTTTGCAGTCGTCGGAGGACCCCTCCTCCTTTAACCGGGTAGGAAGGATCCTAAGGAGGATGCAGACCCTGAATTTGGACACAGCCTATGGCTCTGGAGACAGCAACAAATGTTGTGTCTATTGTTATATCATATGCAAACAGAAACTTATAGGTCTTCACAGCAACCTGTCAAATTATAAGTTTGGTTTAACTTGAGGAAATTGTGACAGAAATATATTACTCTTTGTTATTTGTTATTAAGACATTACTTTTTAAGAGATATTTACCAGAAAAAATTATTAAGACATTATTTTTTTATTTAATTTTTGTTTTTTGTTTTTAAACTTTTAATAAATTACTGTTAAATTGTTTTCGTTTCATGATTTTAATTAATTAGACATGCTTTTTGATTAATATTCCTTATTTTAACCATAAAAAAACAGAAACCCGAAAAATTAAAACAGAAAAAAAATGGAATTTGGAAAAAAAAAAACGGAATTCGAAAAAAAGTAAAACATTTTATAGAGCCTTAATTTTCTTTTGTTAAACTTTTAATAAATTTCTGTAAAATCGTTTTCGTTTCATGATTTCAATTAATTAGACATGCTTTTTGATTAATATTTCTTAATTTAACCATTCAAACTAAATTTTTAAAACAATTGAAAAAATTCAAAGGGAAAAAACTGAATTTGACAAAAAAAAAAAAAAAATCTGTCTTTCCTTCCTTCCAACCCTGTTACCTAAGTTGTGGTAAGAAAAAGTTTAGCAATAACTAAAGGCCAATATTTGGTCAAATTAGTAGATTTTTTATTTTATTTTATTTTACATTTTTGTATATTCAGTTTTAATGTTTGTTTATTGCTAGAAATTTATAAAAATGATTTTTTATCAATTTTAATTTTTTTTAGTTAGCAGGAAAAGAACAGCTTATGTACTTAGTTTAAAATTTTATTTAGTCTGGGACTGAATTGATTAGAAAATTGTATTAATTTAAGTATAAGACACAATTTTGCACTCTATTCATGGAAAGTGCATGTAATAACAAATAGCTTGCCTTAGCAAACATATCTAGTTAAAATTAAATTCATGAACTATAGTGCCAAGTGCCTTTGAATACCTATAGACTAATATCATATCGCAATGAAATGAGTGACATGAAAAAAAGGTCACACCATTAAAGTTGTGCAACACTAGAGACATTCAGCGAACTTTGAAAAGCTGATTTAAATATTCGACAAATCAGTGGACGACTCACTGAACAGATGGTTGGAAGCGAAGTTAGATTATTCGTTTGAAACGATAGACAGACACACAGATAATGGCATGTGCATGTGTGTGTGTCATAATTGAAGTTTCTTGAGGCATAGAATAGGATCTGCTCTGAATAAGCTCATGTTTTGCCTCCAGAGGTAAATTCCTCATCTTCACAGGTGCTTTCACCTGCACCTGTTATCTTTTCATCCACTTGGATGGATTTCAATGTCCACGTGGCTCTCTCTCTCTTTCTCTCTCTTCATACCCTCTTTTCTCTATTCACACACTCAGTTCGTCTGGACTGGCATTGTACACACACATTGGCAGGTGTTATAGTGTAGGTGAGAAGATTGAGTGTGTGTGTGTGTGTGTGTGTGTCATAAAATCTTTAACAGAAGTCTGTTTTTGTGTGATGTGTTTCAAGTGTGTTCAATAAATCTGTCACTCAAACCAAACCAGTTCCATACTGCTCTTTTTCACCCAGTTAAAGTTGCTTTTATTCACTGCTTTGTTTGACGTTACTCCTTCCTTCTCCTCCCTTCGCTTCAGTTTTTATCTTTCTGTATTTTGTCAAACAGCTGCGGTATTTGGTAATTAAGTTGAAACACTTTGTCAGAGATCGCAGAACACAATTTGACAGACCGAATCCCCCCCCTAGATGCTTTCCCTTTTGATCATCCGAGATGTGAGAAAGCAGAATTTCACAGAACACAGGCAATTGTGATTTATGTGACATTTCTTAACACTGCGGTTAGTGTTTGTCGAAAAGGATTAAACTGTTCATCCGGGGTCACTTGGTTCATTTCATTTTTTATGAAATGAACAGGATAGTTGATTGTCCAGTTTGCTGAGAGGAAGGAGAATTGACGAGCTTTATTGTGTTGTACTGTTTATCCTAAAAGTAAATGTGCTAGCAGCCTGATGAACAAAAATGCTCACATATATGAAAGATAAGAAATTGTTACATAAAGTCGTTATTTATTTATTTATTTATTTTTTTGTGCACAGAAAGTATTCTTCATAAAATTAGGGTTGAACCACAGATGTCACATTGACTATTTTATTAATGTCCTTACTACTGTACCTTTTTAGGCCTTAAATGTGTCAGTTGCATTGCTGTCTATACAGGGTCAGACAACTCTCTGATTTCGTCAAATATATCTTAAAGGGGTCATCGGATGCCCATTTTCCCTTCACCTTAAGGAGAAGTCTATAGCATACTTTGGTTAAAATTTCTCAATGGTAGAGTAAAAAGCACTCTTTTTACCCTGTCAAAATCAGCCCTTTTTAGAACGAGCTATTCTGTTGCATGTTTCTTTAAATGCTAATGAGTTCTGTTAATACTTTGCGTCTTCAGCGGCTCAGATGTCAGGATTAAATGATGACTGCTATGTTCATTATTACATCCAACAACAGAACACCTCAAGCGCTCAATCGGAGACATTCTTGTCTTCCCCTGCACCTGAGTCGACACAATGGCGATCTGAGTCGGACTGTTTCAGCTCGGTGAGGGCGGGTCTTAGGTAAGGCGCTCATGTCAATCAACTATTGTGGGAGTGGCCTCTGTCGGTGACCTGATTTTAAAAGGGGATATTACTTTTAAAGATTAAAACAATTCAACTGGGTGGATTTTTATCTTTGTAGGGTGGTTGTGTACACAAATTGCCAACACACATTATTGTTCAAACAACATGTAAAAGGGAGTTTTGCATCCGATGACCCCTTTAAAATTGAGTTTAAAAGAACAGCTTTTATTTGAAATATGCATCATTTGTAACATCATAAAGGTCTTTCCTGTCACTTTTGATCAATGTAATGCATCCTTGCTGAATGACAGTATTAATGTTTTACTTTTTCTTTCTTTTTTTTTTTCTTCTCAGTAATGATAATATGTGACCCTGGACCACAAAACCAGTCTTAAGTCGCTGGGGTATATTTGTAGCAATAGCCAAAAATACATTGTATGGGTCAAAATTATTGATTTTTCTTTTATGTCAAAAATCATTAGGAAATTAAGTAAAGATCATGTTCCATGAAGATTTTTTGTAAAATTCCTACTGTAAACCTATCCAAATGTAATTTTTGATTAGTAATATGCATTGTTAAGAACTTAATTTGGACAACTTTAAAGGTGATTTTCTCAGTATTTAGATTTTTTGCACCCTTAGATTTCAGATTTTCAAATAGATGTATCTCGGCCAAATATTGTCCTATTCTAACAAACCATACATCAATAGAAAGCTTATTTATTGAGCTTTCATATGATTTATATATCTCAGTTTTGTAAAATTTAACCTTATGACTGGTTTTGTGGTCCAGGGTCACATATATTACATTTGTTGGTCATAAAACTTGTGAATTGTATTGTATGTTGGAACACTTATCAATATTAACACAATAAACATATAATTTATTAATATGTTGCTGCACTTTTAAGCCATAATGTCCTTGTATCTTTTTTTACACTGCCGTTCAAAGGTTTGGGATCAGTGTGATTTTTAATGCTTTTTAAAGAAGTCTCTTATGCTTATCAAAATTCCATTTATTTGATCAAAAATATGATTTGAATATACTTAAAATATAATGTAATTGATCATTTGATCAATTTTACACATCCTTGTTGAATAAGAAAGGAAGAAAAAATTACTGCCCCAAAACTTTAAACGGCCGTGTGTACTGTTACAAAGGATTTTTCATTTTAAATAAATGCTCTTCTTTAGTAAAATGCTTGTTTTATTCATCAAAGAATCCTGAAAAAAGTATCACAGGTTTCACAAAAAATATTAAGCAGCACAACTGTTTCCAACATTGATAATAAATCAGAATGTTAGAATGATTTCTGAAGGATCATTTGATACTAAAGACTGGAGTAATGATGCTGAAAATTCAGCTTTGCATCAAGGGAACAAATACTTTTTTAAAGCATATTAAAATTGCAATACTGTTTTTTCCACATGCTGTACATTATTGTTGCACTTAGATTTTTACAAAACTTGTTGATAGAAACCGAGGTGTTCTCTGATTGGCCAGCTATACGGTGCGTTGTGATTGGCCGAATACCTGAAGGAAATGTTACGCCCCTTATCATGTTGTGATGCCATTTCTCGGTGTGATGAGACAAACAATAAAACCCGTTATAAACGAGGCATTTGTTGCATCCAGTGGGGACATAGCTACTGATTATAATGACTCATACTCTCTTTTTACGCATTGTGTTGCGTCACGCAGCATAAACATAACACCATGTCTGCATTTGCAATCGTAGAATGAGAAACAACAAACACTACTCTACACTGCTCAAAACTCGTATTTGAATAGGCAGTACTGAATTCTTTAAATATGAAAACGTACTTACAGGCCATCAGTCAGAAGCGCAGACAAGAAACTGCATCATATGACCCCTTTAAAAATCTTACTGATCCCAAACTTTTGAACGGCAATGTGTGTAACTGCCTTCAGCTGTCTTAGAGCAAACCCTGCATCAGTCCCATCTGACAGACAGGATCCCTGTGCTTGTAATATAATATTAATAGCAGAAACTACCGTATTCTTGACAACTGACACAGTGAAAGCTACAACTGCTGAAAGAGACCGTTTCAGGTCACTGCTTGAGAATGAAATGCCTTTACTCTGGGCAAATATGACTGAGGTTCGCTGAGAAAACACACTCGATCTACGTCCTACATCAGTTCGCTGAAAGATGAAGTTTCTGTTATTTCTCTTAATGCATACAAGAAGATAGAAGGGCAGAGATGATGGCACATAGACAGAATTCAACACTAAATTGAAAAACTTTTTCTTTCTTTTTTTTGATAAAATGGTGCAGTGAGCTGGTTATTACTTTTTGGCACATTTTACATAATCACTAATATATACAGTATATATATTTTTTTTATCTTGAAGTAGTAATCTGAATAAATGCGAGTTAAACTTACCCTGGGTGGCAGTTGATTTTGCCATTTTTGTCAATAATTCTCTACTAAATGACTCATTCTCTCATTTCGGTTTTATATTAGTTTCTAAATGGTTGTCCCCACCACAGCCACTCATGAACAGATGCTTCACCCCCGCTGCAATTCAATCCCATTACATAGTGCTTTCATTTATTTTTCAACCTGGGTTTGGCTAGAGTGCAACTCATGTCTGTAATGAGCATTTTAAATACCTCCGGTATCTCATTGTATTCTTCTTATGATGTGTTATGACAGTTTATCTCAAATTGATTGTAAGCGATTTGTCTTAATTTCAGAGTAATTTGATATGAATCGATCAAGACTTGCTGAATGTGCTTTGACAGTGATGCAGCGTTGTTACATCGTTGTTAACCAATTCAATTTAACATTATTATCATTGAATCTATCATAAAATGCCATAAGCTGTCTGAATCAACTTGTTGTCATGGAGAGTCGGGCTAGTTGTAATTAGCCTAATGACAGAAAGGAAGAGACCACAGTGGAAGCAAGACAATTATCGCATTATGCTAATGTGAACTAAGACCATAATGGCAACTAGCATGGAGTAGAAATATCATTGTTTCCTTCTAAATACCTCTGACCGACATTGAATGTCTCCCAGCCATAATGACTGCTCTTCAGTTCATTAATTCTGACCACAACAACATTAACTTTCCCTGCTTAATCAAGGCCTTTTTAAGGTTCAAGTAATCCAGGAAACATGATGTCAAGCCAAAAACTTTCAGACCAATTTAACAAGCTGTGAATACACTAATAGAGCACTGTCGTATTTCTTATTACAAGTCATTATAAATCTTTTCAGCACAAACACACCTTCTTTATATGTAAATTTGGTAAATTATAGATGCACGTTATTCGCAAAACTCACATTATTTTATTTAAAAGAGGTGATGTGTACATTTCCAGTTAATGATTGCTGTAGTTATTCATCAAATGATGATCAATGGAGAAGAGCATTAAAAGCAGGCATACAATATCTCACAAAAGTAAGTACACCCCTCACATTTCAGCAACCATTTTAGTATATCTTCTCAAGGGACAATACTATAGAAATGAAACTTGGATATATTTAGTCAATGTGCAGCTTGTATAGCAGTATAGATTTACTTTCCCCTGAAAATTACTCAACATACAGACATTATTGTCAAAATAGCTGCCCATAAAAGTGAGTACACCTTAAGTGAACTTGTGCAAAGTGTCAATACTTTGTGTTAGCACTATTGTTATCTAGCACTGCCTTATTATCTATGGCATGGAATTGACCAGAGCTGTACATGTTGTTGCTGGGATCCTCTTCCACTCCTCTATAATGACTTAATAGGGTTCAGGTCTAAAGACATACTTGGCCACCCCATCACCTTCAGCTTTCTCACCAAGGCAATTGTCATCTTGGTGGTGTGTTTGGGGTCGTTACCATGTTGGAAAACTGCTGTTCGACCTAGTTTCTGGAGGGAAGGCATCATGTACTGCTTCAGAATGTACAGTACATAATGGAATCCATGTTTCCTTCAATGAACTGCACTGCCTTCCAAAGGCAAAGTGCAGTAACTACGCCAACACTGAAACTGAGAAAAAAGCCCATAAAGTTTTTACACCAGCTAGTCAAACGTGTTGACACTCTCGTTTCTCTGAAACAGGACAAAATTGAACCAGGAGACTTTGCCACAAGACAAAACAGTTGTCACAGAGTCCATTTTAAACCTTAACTCAATTTTGACCAAATGTGTAGTTATTGCGCTTTGCCTTTGGAGGGCAGTGCAGCTTCCCAGTACCAGCAGCACTCATGCAGCCCCAGACCATGATGCTACCACCACCATGCTTGATTGTAGGCAAGACACAATTTGTTTGGTACTTGTCACCAGGGCATCGCCAAACATGCTGGACACCATGTGAGCCAAACATGTTTTTCTTAGTCTCATCAGACCCCAGGACATGGTTCCAGTAATTCATGCTCTTGGACAGGTTGTCTTCAGGAAACTGTTTGCGGGCTTTCTTGTGAGCCAGCCTCAGAAGAGGCTTCCTTCTGGGACGACGGCTATGCAAACCGACTTGTTGCAGCGTGCAGTGTATGGTCTGAGCACTGTCAAGCTGACCTTCTACTTCTGCAAACTTTAAAGCAATGCTCATGCATCTGTTTTTTGAAGCCAGGTTCTGCACCTGACGCACAGAACGAGTGCTCAACTTCGTTGATCGACCTATGCTAGGCCTGTTCCGACTGGAACCCATCTTGGAAAACCTCTGTATGACCCTGACCACTGTAGTGTAACTCGGTTTCAGGGTGTTACTGAACCTCTAATAGCCTTGACCATCTTTGTGGAGAGCAACAAATCTAATTCTCAAATCCTCAGAGAGTTCTTTGCCATGAGATGCCATGTAGAACATCCAGTGGTCAGTATGAGAGAATTGTACTTAAACCACCAAATTTTAAATGCTATAATACAAGATACACAACTTTGTATGGTCCTGTCAAGCAGACATAAACATGATGAATAGGACATGTGGCTTTGCATGGTTAAACAGCATACTGCTATCACTTAGGGTGTACTTATTTTCAGAGGACAGTAAATCTATACTGCTATACAAGCTGCACATTGACTACTCTAAAATATATCTAAGTTTCATTTCTATAGTATTGTCCCTTGAGAAGATATACTAAAATGGCTTCTGAAATGTGAGGAGTGTACTCACTTTTGTGAGATACTGTATATCCAAGTAGGCAGTATAGTATGCGTCTTTTTAGCTGTCTTATACTTGCAGTAAAGTATGCCATTATGATGGAAGTCTGCTGTATTTTCTCAACCTAGCGCTAAAAAAATGACCTGCGAGGTTGGAAATTGCACCATATGTGTTGCAATGATTTGCATGCTTCTTTTAATTATCAGGGCGATAAAATAATGCAGAGTGTGTGCAAATAAACATCTGTGATTAATTCTTTGTGACTTTTCTCTGTTTTGTTAAACAAAGCAGTGTTATATGTGACAGTTATCAACTATGGGCTTATCTGTTTATTCCAAGTCATGCATTATTCGCATAAATAATGGATGCAGGAGACGGAGGTTGCATATTGTGAAGAGGATAATTCACTGAGAAGATGTTTAGTGTGATGAAAAGACCCTCTTCAGGGGACCCCTCATTTCACATTCATCTCAGATTCCCAAGAACAACACACATTTATGTTTTTGCTCTGCTCTGAAAGGGTTAGTTATAACCATAATCACATTCCCCTCTGACTTACCAGGTGTTTATTGCAGGTTAGTCAGACATTCATCTTTGTGAGATTTGAGAATGACTTTTTTTTTTTTGAGAAATTTGAGAAAATACGGCAGTAGCGGTGCGATATCTAGAGGGATGAATTGTGGATCTGCACTGTGATCTGAAAAGGGAGATTATTGCAGTCATATGACGTAAATAACAGCCTTTCAAAGGTGTGTTACGCCACTATGCGGTATCGTCATTTCTCAACTTTTGCTTTTGTTTGAAAACTTTCTGATGAAAACTAATGCTTTTCATTTGCAGTGCTACCTTTTGGAGGGAAGCCCTTTAAAAATCCCGAAGATCTGAATTGATGATTCTGGCTTTAATTAGTATAGCCTGTTTTAGTGATCACATCAATTCTTTACAGGCTATGCTAATCTATGCCAGAATTAGCAATGCATGTGGGACGGACTTACTCTACACTTATGGGCATCACTTTGTATTAATAAGTGGTGAGGACAGTGGCACCAGAACAAGTTTTGAAGTGTATGTGCTATTCGATGTGCTGGTTACGACATCACATAATGCTGATGATACTCAAATATTTGAACATGATTTTTTTGATAGTATTACTACTGAAATTGATACTATTTTTCAGCAAGGATGCATTAAGTTGATCAAAAGTTTAAAGACTTTAAAGACATTATAACAAAAATATTCTATTTAAAATAAATTTAAAATTAAATAGTTTCTTGTAGGGGTAAAACCGATTATCGGCTTGAATGGTTATCGGTGGTTATCGGTATTTCTAATTTTGACATTAATTTTAATTTTTTACCCCAGACATATAGTTGAAGTCAAAAGTTTACATACTCCTTGCAGAATCTGTACAATTTTTACCAAAATAAGAGGGATCATAGAACTGACCTGAAAAAGATATTTCACATATAAAAAATGTTTACATTTTTTAGTCCACAAGAGAAAATAAGTTGAATTTCAAAAGTTTAGATACACTTGATTCTTAATGCTGTGTTGTAACTTTTTTTTGTTTTGTTTGATGATAGTTGTTCATGAGCCCTTATTTGTCCTTAGCAGTTAAACTGCCCGCTGTTCTTTAGAAAAGGTACCACAAATTCTTTGGTTTTTCAGCATTTTTGTGCGTTTGAACCATCTCCAACAATGACTGTAGGTTTTTGAGATATATCTTTTCACACTGAGGGAATCATATGCAACTATTACAGAAGGCTCAAACGTTCAGTGATGCTTCAGAAGGAAAAACGATGCATTAGGAACCAGGGGGTGAAAACATGTAAGTAGCTTCTAAAAGGCAGTACTAAATGAAAAAAAAAAGAAAAATGTGCACATCTTTATTCTGTTCAAAAGTTTACACCCCTGGCTCTTAATGCATCATGTTTCCTTCTGGAGCATCAGTGAACATTTGAACTTTCTGTAATAGTTGCATATGAGTCCCTCAGTTGTCCTCAGTATGAAAAGATGTGATTGCTAGAAAGGGTTAAAATGCACAAAAATGTTGAAAAGCCAAAGAATTTGTGGGACTAAGCAAAAAACAAACAAAACAGCTGTGGATCATTCCAGTAACAACATATAAGAATCAAGTGTATGTAAACTTTTGAATGGGGTCATTTTTATAAATTCAACTATTACTTTCTCTTGTGGACTATATCTTTTATGTGAAATATCTTATTCAGGTCAGGTGATTACCGGAAATTCAGCTTTCCCATCACAGAAATAAATACAATTTAAAGTATATTCAAATAGAAATCAATTATTTTAAATTGTAATAATATTTCACAATTATAGTGTTTTTACTGTATTTTTTATCAAATAAATGCAGCCTTGGTGAACATATAGGATGCATATGCAAGTTGATAAAAAGTTTAAAGACTTTAATACTTGAATATTCTGAATATTACTGACCTCAAACATTTACAGTATAGTACATTATATAATATTAGTTACTAGTACAATTAGAAATAAAATTTCATAAAATGGTGGGGACAAGTTTGTCCAAGCAAAAAGTTATGCATGTTTCCACTCATTTCCACCATTTATAATGTCATCACTGAAAAGTTCACCTCAAAATCTCTAATCTGTTCTTTTCCATACAGTGAAAGTAAATGGTGACCACTGTCAACTAAGATTTTCTTTAAATAAGAACGTCTCAAAAAATAACATCACATGAAGCAATCATGATTTCAGAAGACCTGGAATATAGGTAATGAATGATTAGACTCACTTTAATCATGTTTTTGCTTTTTTGGTCCCCATCCACTTTCATTGAGTACATAAAGGTGAGTAAATGATGACAGAATTTTCATTTTTGGATGAACTAGCCCTTTAACATTTTTCTCACTTGCTCACTGCACATTTTACACCCTAAGATATTAAAAGTAAGCGTTTACACCTCACATACAGAGCAGCTATATTCTATACCCTCTGAGGGCCTTGATCTCATTCAGTGTAGGTATTTGTGTGATTGCGAGCCCAAAATTGAACAATACCACCAATAAGAGGAACAAAGCCAAAATATAAAGGCCTTTTCCCTAGCAAGATGTCCAATCCATTCTACCTGTCACCTTATCAGTGGCCTGAGATTAGATAGTTTTGTCCGCTGACCAGAAACATGACACAAAGAAGACCTCGTACAGACAAGAGCTGTGTGTCATCACCTGTCAGATGGTAATCTCCATGCAGTCCTGACTCAATGTTATAGGGGCGGCAAAGAACGTTAAAGAAAAAAAAAATGGGTCAGGCTTCAGCCCTGATCTAAAAGCATTCTTCGTTAACCCAAAAGGTCAAATGTCATCAGTTGGCAAATGGCCTTTGGAAAGTAATTTAACACAACACTGCACCTTTGGAGAAGTCATTATCAGGTTTTTGAATTATTTCTGCGTATAGTGGGTCGATACCTCGGTGACATCCCTCCAAACTCGTGTCATGCTCCGGTGCACTTGGACATGTTCCCAACATGTATGTGGAGTGGCTTCACATTCTCTAAAGCTTTCCAAAACACATAAGTCCAGTTGAATTTGCCAAACCGAAAAGAAAAAGTGCCAGGTTTAAAATATTAGCAGTTTTGTTATTCTATTTTTCTTAAGAGCAAAATTTTTTGCCCTCTGTAATCTCTCTCGGCCAGACTTTTCTTCGCATTAACCTTCCCCGCGGCACTCAGAACAAATCGTCTTGGGAAAGGTGCCATAGTCCTAATTACTTACCCATGTTTTGTCCTTTTGAGCTATTGACAGTTGATATTAGTAGACGTTCCCTTGTGTGCCTGAACCCAGATCGGCTTTACAGTCTCATCACATATCTGATCGAGACAGGCCTGCTGATCTCAGATCAACCTGAAATGTTCACCTCTGCCCGGTAACAGATTGGCATTTGAGTGGCAGAGCAAAAGGCCGTGAGCGTCTGTAGGCAGCTGGTACACACCCCTGGCATCCAGGTCCATGAATGTTAATGTGGTGCTGTAAAGCCCACGGGTACCAGATCTCTCCACAGTGGGATCACCCAAATTTACATACCCCGTCAGTCATAATATTGGGTACTTAAAGGCATAGAGACCTAAGCTGGCGTGGACTGCAGAAAAGAGAAATAACTCTTGTATTTACCTGGATTTTATAAAGCGAATTTGCATTCCGCTGCCGTTAACGGAGAATAATATCATGAGAAACTGAATTTCCTTGATCTTTTGAGATAAAAGAGTTAATTTACTATGAAAACACACTGTTGCTTTCAAAGCTTAAATCTTATTTTTTTTAATCCAACAGGTCCATATTTTGAAACAGAGCTACAAAAAAAAAGAATCCTGAAAACAGAAATCATGATGATTTTAATACTGAAAATGTATCTCTGAATGCTACAAATGATAAGATTAAAGGATTAGTTAACTTTGAGATAAAAAATGTCCTGACAATTTACTAGCCAATTTACAAGTCATCCAAGATGTTCATGTCTTTCTCTCTTCGGTCGCAAAAATTACGTTTCTTGAGGATTTTTCTGCATATAGTAGACTTTAATGGTGGCCAGTGGTTTGAAGGTTTCAATGCAGCTTCAAAGGGTTCTACATGATCCCAGACAAGGAATAAGAGACTTACCTAGTGAAATGATCTGTAATTTTCAAAAACACAATAAACAGTTATATACAATTAATCACAATGTTCATCTCGCACTAGATCAACCTTATGCATTACATAGTTAAGTTGGAAAAGGAGTATGGCGTAAGTGGAAGTACCAACCCTAATCTTAAAAAAAGGTAAAACAACAGTGTTGGACCATTTTGAAGTTGGAGAGAGTTTTTTGCCCTACCCTAGCTTTTTGAACCGCATGTGACCTTTCTGACATGATTGCGTAATGCGTGAAGTTGGCATTGCAGAGCTAGTGCAAGTTGAGCATCTGTGGTTAAAAAGTATATACATTTTTATATATATATTTTTTTTAGAAAACGGCTAATCGTTTTGCTACAATAAGACCCTTATTCCTTGACTGGGATTGCGTAGAGCCCTTAGAAGCTGCGTTGAAACTAAAATTTGGACCTTCAAATTGTTGGCCACCATTGAAGTTCACTATATAGAGAAATATCCTGGAATATTTTCCTCAAGAAACATTTCTTTGTGAAGAAAGAAAGACATGAACATCTTCAGTAATATGGGGGTTTGTAAATTATTAGAATTTTTTTTTATTTTGGAAGTGAACTAATCCGTTAAGATATGGAAATGTCCGAAATCATATCAATTTAAATCATACAAACCTTACGAAAAATGGTCTCACACATTTTTTTATCAGTATCCCGGTAATTGCAAGAGTCAGAGAGGCTGGAAATATTTATTAAAAACTCAATTATTTTGCCAAAAAAAAAAAAAAAAAAAAAAGATTTTATCTCTTAAGGAACTTAAATTAAGGCTCATCTTCCATGTTTTATCACTTGTCCTGCACAGTTTGACTGGCTTCTCAGCTTCAGAGAGCCTATCAGCATATTCTTCTCCTGGTTTATACTTCATACTGTGATAATGAACGCATATCAGTTTTCCTACTTTGTAAAATAATTCCCCAAATTTCTTTTCGTCGCTTATGAAGTTGTTAGTCTTTGAGTTTCAACATGTGGCAACTCTTATTCTCTCAGCAGCCAGGTCTCTCAGCAGTCCACTTTTTCTTGCTGGAACTGTTTATGCATTCAGAACTAATTAAGGGTTTCAAACAGGGACCCATTTATTTGCAATATAAATTCATTTCTTTTCCTTCCTCTAAATTCGAAATGTGTATGTGCTAATTTTTATTCCTGGCAGGCTGTTAGCGGATGTGCTGGTGTCTTGATTGATAAACTTTTCCTTAAACTTTTCTCTCTTTTTTTTTTTTTTAAATCTTGCCGTGAAGTCTGGACTGTTGTTCAGGATGATATGAGCAGATGAGATTTGAGGTGTGGGAGCAGGTTAGCCTTATGGCTCTCTGTGTGTGCCTGATTAAAATCGAGATAAGCTAGCAGTGTGAACTGTGAAGTTCACCCTAGGTTGGCAAAATGTAAAGGACAGGGCAAAGCAAATGCACAAAAAAGAGGAGAGGAATTTGGATCTGATCAGCTTCCATAGTTTAATTTTGGCTTTGTTATACATTTTAAAGTAAAACCTTGCTGAAAAAAAAACAACTAAAACCAGGCTAGGCTGGTTGGCTGGTTTTAGCTGGTCAACCAGCCTGGTTTTAGCTGGTCATAGCTGGTTAGGAGGCTGGTTTTAGAGGGGTTTTGGTCACTTTCCCAGCCTGGCCAGGCTGTTCAGGCTGGGAGACCAGCTAAAACCAGCTACTTCCAGCCAAGACCAGCCAAACAGCCTAGGCTAAAAAAATTCAACTCTCCCAGATAAGGGTATGAATACTTATGCAAGGAGATCATCTAAGTTTTTTTTTTTTTTTTATAAATTCACAAAGATGTTAAAAACCTGTTTTTTGCTTTGCCATTATGGTGTATGGAGTGTAGAATGAAGTAATTTAAGTAGAAAAAAGGGCTATGAATCATTTCGCAAGGCACTGTATATGTCTTCTGAAGTCATATTCACTGATAATCTTCTTTTTGATTGAGCTGGTAGTGTTCAAATGGTTGTGTAAGTGAAATGAGAACCGAATCAGTCCAATTCATCAATAGATTCATTCAAAAGAATCAACTTAAGTTGTTTTATTAACTCAAACTTATAGCTATTGTGTGGATTCAAAAGACCTCAAATTTAACCTTAACTCTTATGAACTACTTTTTTGTTCTTCATTCGTAGTTTCAGCCCTAATCCTAATTAACTATTTTAAGACTACGGAAGGAAGTCATAATGTTTTTGAATGACATGAGGGTAAATAAATGATGACAGAACTTTCTTCTTCGGCTGAGTTATCGATTTAATAATAACCCTGTCTTGAGTTGTTGTCCCTTCTTCACAGATACACTCTGCTTTATGAATAATCTGCCAGATAAACTTTGAAAAACGTTGTAATGAGAGCCTTTGAGAAAAACTCCATTTATTGACCTTGTCCGTTTGTGTCATCTCCTTTCTACGATGACAAATGCTTTCACTTCGACCTGATTAAAGGCCGCCTTAGTTTTTATTGGTATCATTGGTCTTGGTCAACGAATAAAATTCGTTCAACAAGAGCTTCTATCACTCTTTGTTTTAAAAGTTTAATTTCATTTATTTTCCTCATGAAACCCAATGCTCTTGACACAGACTGCATTTCATAAATAATTGGTGAGTTTTGTGCGCTGAGGTAATGTTATTCATTTCTTGCTCTTTTAATGTCTGTGAAGCAGTGAGCTGTATTTACTGTACTTTATCTCACTTCTTGATCCTGCTATAATGAAATATAAAACGCACAATGGTGCAGTTTAGTAGCTAAAGCTGGTAGTTCACCTAAAAATGAAAATTTGCTCATAATTTGCTCACTGTCAACAGCTGCAAAACTTCAGAAAAGCACCAAAAAGGTTTAATACAACTGCTATACTATATTACAAGACTTCTATCCAATAAAACTGTATGAGAAACAGACTGAAGTAATTTTTTTGCTGAGTCTTCACCTCTGTTGTAGCTTTTTTTTGCTATCGTGGCTCATAATTTCTCTTAAAAAACACTCTCAGCACTTGTATCTCAGCTTAATCAAGTTGCCTTTTGAGCTCTGACTGTAAACTTTGCTAACCTGTGCAGTGTTGACAGACTTTAGAGTCGATCAGCCGAGTAAGTGAATGAAAGACAGAGCTTTCTAGCTCTAAGTGCATCCTTCAGCACTTTGAGGAATGGCTTGTAATTTCCTAGGGGCAGAGTCATTACAGTAGTCCTGGTTGTCTGGGCTTTATAGACCCAGGAATAGCCCCACACATGGTGGAGGAAGTCTCCCATCAGCAAAAGCTCTGTGTTGTGATAGTCAGCGTTTGTGTGGTCAGAGATCCAATGTCTTCAGGAAGTGTGTGTGTTTGTGTGAACATAGATGCCCAAATCCTACAGCTAACAATTTGTTTGTTCGGTTGCAGAGGTCCACGGCAGCAATCGCATTATTTGGACATATACACTCTCAAAAATGCTGGGTTAAAAACAAACCAGCGCTTCGTGAAATATGGACAAACCCAGCAACTGGGTTGTTTCAACCCAGTCTTCAGGGTAGTTTTATTTACCTCAACTATTGCTTAAAAATTACTATATTTTTTGAATAAAATAAACCCAAAATAGGTAAAACATTTACATTTAATAGTATATTTAAAAAACAGAGTGTCTATTTACACTGAGTGCAAATAACCTGTCTTGTTTGCAGTTTCTAACAGAGATGAATTCTACAGACGGTAAAACAGCTAGCACTTGTAATCGTTTCCATACACAGTTATGATTACAGCTGGATATATTTCGCTTTCTGGACATAACAAGCTTCCTCTGTAACTCAGCCAGCGTGAAATTGGACTTAGGATGTGGAATCCTTGAGTAAGAATCCTGTGAAAACCTTATTTATGATGAAATACCTGAAAGATGAGAGATTGAAAAGCAAGCTAAAACGGCATTTTTGCGATTGCATTTTTTTATGTCACATTTGCTTTTGTTCATACTGTCGGGTAAGTTAAATGTAGCGCAGATGGTACTTTATATAAAACGTCACAGAGCATTAGAGTTATCGCGCCTCTCAATGGATGTTTTAGGTCAAAACTGCGATGACACGTACAAAACCATCATCACATAATACATACCATATCTACGTTCACCTGTTCTGGGGAAAAAACACCCTTTTAACGCCACAAATATGTTATGAAACGCACATGGCGGTACATATTTCGCGTCTTGCGGAAAAGTTTCCACAGATATGTTTTCGTCATGAGATCAGGTTGGCATTTATTGTTGTTCTGCGAAATTTCACAGTCGAAAAAGTGGGACTGGATGTGACAAAATACAATTAAAGATATGAAATAGATCTAAAGCTGTTTTGTTGGAATCTGATCTCTATCAGGTGAATTTTTATTGCAATTCCCATTAAAATGAGTTATTGGTAAAAGTCCCACGCCATTCTATTGAATTACTGCAAATGATCTACATTGCAGCTAATTCTGGCCAAAATCACCCAGGATTCCTGCCAGACTTTGACAAGAATTGGCCATCTGACCTACAAGTGTCCAATCATAGTTTATTTTATTTGGGTGTATTTGAATACAATATTAGGCCTACCTGTGCATGAATACAATTTATTTAAATTAGTGTGAACCAATCTTCATAAATAGTTGATTATTTGCAGTGTAAATTAAATACATCATTACATATGAAGCAAACAGAAAAAGAAATAGAAAAAGGATGTCTTGTGGATGTCAAGTTAACCTGCTAATGAGTGCCATTTAAATACAGTACCTTTCACACTTGATGGCAAACTTTGGCAAATCTGTTTCATCCAACAAAGTGGTCTGGATTGTTTAGGTTTCTAATTGACTATACAAAAGTTTCTTTTTCTAACTAACTTCAGACTGGAGAGTTCATCATACAGTATGTGTTTTTCTCTCAATTAAGGGCCAAATAAGGAGAAGAAAAATACAGCTGGTTAATGTCAGGGAGGAGAGGAGGAGGAGTGAGAGAGTGAGTAATCATCTGTTATAGTGGACCACAGAGGTTCTGTGTGTGCCAGACTCTTTGGCTTTCCATCGTCATGCAGCCTGATAAATACTTCACACCTGCAGTGAATACTGCACAGAATCAATCATCCGTCTTTTGAGAAGGAACAAAACAGAAAAGTTTCTGCTGCAGCCGGTGCACACGTTTATTTGAAAGGGAATCAGATCCCTTTCACAAGTCAGAGAAGAGTGTAAAGTGTAAATAGGACGTAAAGAAAAACATTAAAGAGCATTCTAGAGGCATGAAGCATAATAAAGCATTATACCTCCATTCTTGGAATCAAGTGGGAAGGTCTGAAACAAGTAGTGTGAAATTGACCGTCAAATTGTGGCCAAACACCTGACAAATACTTTGAGTGGATAGGAGACATCCGTGCCTGAGTAATGGAGCAATCCAGACATTCTCGTCCTTTGCCAGAACCAAGACCAAGCGTTTGTGACCACTATCAAAACAAATCTGTCATATCAGTATATGTAGTTTGTTTCATTACATTTTATTAATCATTATGTAGTAAATTGTGACTATTGCAATAAAATCTGGTACACTGTGTGTAGCCACCCGCCTAGAAAAGAAGAAGCCGTCTTGCTGACATGATCCAACTGGTAGTTTAAAGTCCCCATAAAATCAAAATGGACGTTTTTTGGCTTTTAGTATGAATATGTTAGCCTTAAGGTTATCTTTAAGCTAGTGTGCTGCAAAACAACAACAAAATTCACATTTAGAAGATGTAAGCATTCAAAACTTACAGTCTCTAACGTCCGCCAATATAAGTCAACAATTTTGATGACATCACCTTGCACTTCAGCTTCTCATCAAACTTTCTGTCCAATCAAATGCTCTCTAGAATCAGAAGCGTCCCGCCCCCTACACTATAAATACTCATTGGTCACTTGTTCACAGAATTAGTATTTTCTGGGTGAATGGTATGTAGTGCACTAAATAGGAAATATGGAATGATTCAGACAGTGTTAATATACACTCATGCAGCAAATTAAGTCTGGTTTTGCTTTGTGTCACACAAACCGCCGCTGCTAGAAGCGGAGCATATGCGTGATTCAGCACAGACCACAAAACGTATTGGACACATTTGAAATCTACAAAGAATGCTATTTTATATATAGATAATGCAATATAGATGAGATTGTGGCTGTCATACACTGTCAAATGCGGCTTTCCCCAGCTCAACGAATCTGGCCCAAGATGTGAAATAAATGAAACACTATTGGCTATTTAAAAAAGAGGGCGGGACCACTGGATATGTCTTTCTGTTTCAGTTGAAATTACGTCAACACGTAGAATAACACAGGTCCTCTAATACTGTTGTTTTGGCATACTATAATGGAATATAGTATGCCCAAAAATCTGAATATATGAATATATGAAATTAGACAAGCTCTATTTGCATTTAAAACATTTTTTCAAGAAAGCAGATGAAGACATATCTTTGTAAACTTAAAGTAAAGCTTTTTTTTCTGGAATTTGAAATAGAACTATTGAAACTAGGCAGTCACTAAGCATTTACATTTTTAAAAACAGGTTAAACATATTTTAAGTGTTATTATTTTTAAATCATCAGTGGTGTGCGGTGGTGTTTTGAAATGAGGATCAGAAAAAGAAAAAAAAAATCTGTTTTTGTTGTTGCTGGTTACTATATAATGACTGAAAACGTGAAATGACCTTAAATCATTTAGTAAATAAACTACAGACTGTTATGTTGTCTAATACACGCACAAATTGTATTTATTCTGACAGCGCTGCACGAGCTCTTTAGCCAGGGTTCAAAGTCCAAAGCGCAAGGAAAATCTGCGCTGAAACAGCGTAATGAGAATCATTCATAAATCTGCTGTGGTACTGAGGCAAAGGTCTTCTTGCGGGTTTCCGCCAAAATAAAAGTCAACATTCATAAATGTTAGTATTGTAATTTTACTGTTGTTCTGTAAAATAAGATAAAAAAGTAAGACAAAAATAATGATAACAATCATTACAACAGCTCTATTAATACATTTATTATAACATTCTCCTTTGCTCAGGAAGACAAAACTGCAAAAAGCAAATATTGACTATTTAATTAATACAGTTGTAAAAAAAATTGGCAGAATACATGGGGGAGGGGGCAAGAAAAAACATGTTCGATTATCGGCCTTCAGCCCAGTGTTTACATTTGTTCAGCTTCAGAAAAGAATTGTCATTTCGGTGCATCTCTTTTTAGTATTCTTTTTATTAAAGCCAAGTATGAATCTTATCAAGTTAGTGATTTAAGAATTTTACATTTATTCCCAAGATAATTACTCAAGGCAGTAACAATTTATAAAACTATACATTTAAATTGTTACTGCCTTGAGTTACTGAACTAATGTTACAGCTATTCTTTTTAATAGTTTACCTTTTAACTATTTTTGAAATTTTCGAATCATCAGTCATCAAAGCTTAGTAAATATTTGTCACAGACACTGAGATTTACATTAAATTTCATCCAGACTGATTACTCACTAAAAACTCCCACTGATCATACAATTTTAAGTCTTATTTTGACGTAACAAAGTGGTTATATCCAAGTGTGTGAGTTGTTTACTTACTTTTTAAAATGAGTCTTCCCATTAACGCCATTATATTGTTTATTCAGACTGATTCACGAATGTCAAATGCACACAAACACAAGAAGTGGGATTTATCCGTGAACCAATCACAGATGATCAAAATCAATCATATCCAATCATACTGCGATAGAGGCATTGCATCCTCTCATGTTGTCAGGTTTTAGTCTTGTATTTTCTGTTCTCCCAGTGTTTTCTCCCCTTCTGTTTCTAGTCATTTTTGGTTTAGTCCTTGTCTCCCCCTTTTGGTTCGTGTTCAGTTGGTTTGTTCTTGCCCATATTTGTATTTCCCCCTTGTTATCCTTGTTATCTCGTTTGTAACCACGCCCCCATTTCTCTGTATTTAAGTCTGTGTCTGATCATTTCCCGCTGTCCGTTGTTAACGTTACATGTGCTCATTTCTTGCTCCCGGTTTTTGTTTGTTTGTAATAATTTTCAGTGTTTTGTTTAATAAACTTTATTTATTCATTTATTCCGGTTCTCCTCCTCCATCTCCACTCCTCAACTAGCCTGACTGTGACAGATGTGAGATTCCTCCATTTATTCTGAATCACCCCCCACCAAACTCACCACACGCTTTAGGGGGTCTGTTAAAAGTCAATGGGCTCAGGGGAGGCGAGAAAGACACAGACTCCCGCTGTAACTTTACCTGCTGGTGTCACAGTTGGACAATGTTTCTTTGAAAAATAATTATATTTTGTAATATTGGTGTTGTTGTATTTATATATTTTGAGGAGACACTGCCTTCCTTGACTCCTTATAGATTATTTGATTATTATAATTTCTTCCATCTTTTTTAAATTAGTTGAATTTCACTGTTTTTGCATTCTAACCTCTCTACGATAAGCCACATTTTGTGCATTAAAGGTAATAAAAAATGTATTATTATTTTATTAGATTATTATTTTTTTGACCAATTATATTAACTTTTTGTAATCTAAATCTAACTGAAATGATAGATCAGTGAACAACAAGTAGAGCATCCAAATGCGAAAAGGATGTATAGACAATTCACAGTTCGTGATTGGGATTTCGGTCCCAAAAAAACAAGTTGGTTTCTGATCATTTTATTTTGCATAGAAGCAAGCCAATCCGATTTCTGCCAGTTTTTGGCTCTGCCAAACAGCAGCCAAATGTGAGGATAGAGCGAAAAAAAAATCACGGATTTTTAGAGGACTGCAATGGAAGATAAGGTTGCTGCCATCACTAAACAGGGTTTAGCAATGTCTCTGACCTTACGTGCTTATTTTTAAGGGCGGATGTGATTTGTTGTGTGCCTGACAGGCCGTACAAGACCAAGTGTGCTGATTCTGTTTGCACCTCATTGAATTCATCCTCCATAATCTGCTAACCATGAAAAGTGTCCTCTTCTGTCACCCGTAGGTTGGGTGTCTGTCCTCTAGAAAAGCATTGTGGGTAATTTAGAGTCCCTGGCAGTAAATGTCGAGCATAGTCATATGTCACCGGGTAAAAAGGATGGTTATAAAACACTTACGAGTGTAGAGACGCACAGCATTGCTGCTTAGTAACCCTGTTTGTTGTTTGAATCTTTCCATTTAGTAGGAATGGCTAAAGTCAGCACTGGCAATCAATCATGCCTGCTAATTTAACAGTCTCTTAAAAGTCTTTTCATAGCCGTTTCTCCTTTACACAGATTGCAGCAGTCTGTCAGTATGTTAGAGTTAGAGAAACCCTTCCTACACATTCAGACCGCCTTACAACCTTCAGTGAAGCTTTGAACTGATCTGAATAAGGCTCCTTTCCTTTTTTTTTTTTTTGTCCAATTTACCACTGCCTCAAAATAGTCCAGCGTGTGAGGTCCAACCTAGTCTGAAATCCTTCGGTATCATCATATTTAATTCTCTCCCCAGCATTCATTGAATATTGATCATGTCTGACAAAAACTGATTAATAACAGTTCATTTGCTCAGTGACATGTCTATATCATTCCTTCGGGGTCTTGTAATTTACATCTCCTCGACAGTCTCTCAGGCTATTCATCTCAAGGCTATTAGCCATTTCTATGACCCCACTGTTTAGCTCAGGCTCATATTAATAAATCAGATGCTCACGTCTAAACTGTGGCTCTGGCTATTGACAGATCACCCATCATGATGTATGCGCCTGCCTGGCTGAAGTAGATGTGTGTTTGCTTCTGTTGGGTCCCAGTGTCATTTATACCGATGGCATTTCTTCTCTGGCACCCTACCAGACAGCATCTGAAACAGAGCATATTGTACAGCACTCTGAGAGCGGAGAGAAACGTCTCCAACGGAGCCGATGATTGTGTCCCTGAAAACCGTAGTATGTCCAATGTGGTGATGGAGGCCTGAAAGGATGCCAGATGAGCTTTAATCTTGCTTTCACTAAAAGTCTTTAAAGCCTTTTGGCATACATTTCAAGATGTTTGCTAGTCCAGTTATAAAAACAGACTGGCACAATATCTGAAAACCACTGTTCTCTGTATCCCTTTAACATAACATAGTCGAAGATTTGAGTAATCATTTATCATTGGATTGAAACATGTCCCACAGGCCAGTCTTTCATTCACTGTATGAGACTTTTGCACTGAGGGACAGGTCGTCACTCATGCTGAACCTCACAGGCAACTCCTAATCATGATTCTGTGATGCTCTCAATGTTGATTTGCCTCATTACTTGATTGACACAACTGTCTCAGTTCCATTAAGGCACTCTCAGCGTCTGCCAGCATGTCACAGTCATTAGATTTCAATGGTCCCTGCTTAATCCATCAATCATGTTCATCAATAAACCTGCCTCACTGTAGGTGATCAGCAGAGGTCAAGAGGCTGGTGTTATGTCAAATATCACTTCATTAGAAGTATTTGCATATTTATTACTTTGGAACAGTGTGTAATAGGAATACGGGAACAAGATTGATGGGAGACATTCCTATCGAAAGAATGGATTTTTTTTTCTTTGCAGCTCTGTTGACTTTGTTGTAACTCTTGAGCATATCCATATTTTATATGGTACATTCACATTTTGTGTTTTGTTGGATTTTTTGGGTTAGTTCAGCTAAAAATTAATATTAGCCCAATGAATATTAGATTTACTCACCCTCAAGTCATCCTAGGTGTATATGACTTTCAGTAAATTTTCCTAGCTCTTCCAAGCTTTATAATGGCAGTGGGCGGGTGTTTCACTTCAACAGTCCAATAAAGTGCATCCATCCATAATAAAAAGTGTTCCACACGGCTCCAGGGGGTGAATAAATGCCTCCTGTAGTAAAACGATGCGTTTTGTATGAAAAATATCACTATTTATAATATTCACTTTTCTCTAGCTTGTGCGGATGACATGGGATGTGTGTGTTGCACATACGCCGCAGATTTCGTGAAAAACAAAGTTTGTTTACAGGAGCAAAGGAAATAAAGTTTCCTTACTTTAGCAAAGGAAAACCAGCCTCCTCTTGGCTCATATCGAAATCCTCCAACATTTTTCTTTACAAAATCTCCTTTTGTACTTCCAATTCGTGACTGGTGTGTCATTTTGCTCTCTCCGCTTCCGCGTTCATTTTTTTCGTGGCACTTGCGCAATGCATACATCCTACGTTAACTGCCTGGAGCAGCTTCCGTGTACAACAGTTAGCGCAAGCTGGAGAAAAGTGATTATTAAGTTTTAAATATGGATATTTTTCTTACAAAAATGCATCGATTCGCTACAGGAGGCCTTTATTCACCCCCCAGAGCACTTTTTATTATGGTTGGATGCACTTTATTGGACTTCTTGTGGACTGTTGAACAGAAATATTTGCCCACTGCTGTAAAGCTTGGAAGAGCCAGGACAATTTTTAATATAGGCCTAACTCTGATCAGATTTGACTGGAAGAAGAAAGTCATATACACCTAGGATTCCTTGAGGGTGAGTAAATCATGGAGTAATTTTGATTTTTGGGTCAACTAAGACGTTAACAGACAAATTGCTTGTGGCTGGAAACTTACTACGTTGTGCTTGGTTAGGACACACTGTAAACTAGCTTTGACCAAGTAATGACCATAAATGTGGCCCTGGACCACAAAACCAATCATAAAGGTACATTTTCTGAAATTGAGATTTATATATAATCTGAAAGCTGAATAAATAGCGAAAGCTGCTTTCCATTGATGTTTGGTTTGTTAGCATAGGACAATATCTGGCCGAGATATAACGGTTTGAAAATCTGGAATCTAAGGGGTGCAAAAAAATCTAAATATTGAGAAAATCACCTTTAAAGTTGTCCAAATGAAGTTCTTAGCAATGTATATTACTAATAAAAAACAAGGGTTTTGATATATTTACAGTAGGAAATGTACGAAATATTTTCATAATTAATGCTAATGATTTTTGGCATAAAAGAAAAATTTTGACCCATACAATGTATTTTATGTATTGTATACAAATATACCCGTGCTACTTCAGACTGGTTTTGTGGTCCAGGGTCATAAATGATAAGGTTTAGCCATCTAAAAACCACTAGAAGCTGGTATAAGCTGGATTTCCAAAGCTTTGAAGAAAGACAAGCCTAGAAAAGTTAGAACTATACACTGACATTTGCCAGTGTGAAGTATTTTTGTTTCAATATTATACAAAACGTAATGAGTAGTTAAGAAAAAGCATCTTCTATTATTGATAATGTCTTTCTCCTGAACATGAAGCAAGTCTTTTAGACATGTGTATTCACCTTCAATAAGTCTTGTTGGCTCTGAATAATGTCAATATTTAATAAAAGGATTTGAAGTGATGAAACTTCATATTTTATTATTAATATGCTTCATTCACCGTATAATGAGGAAATCCTTTGAAGGAATGTGTCTGAGAAGGAACCATTCCTTCAGTTTCTTAAGACCGCAGCATATTTCTTTCTTTTTTTCTCTCTCTCTCTTTCTCTCTGTAGCACACTCTTGCTCTCTCTCTTTGTGCTGACAGGAAACAACTGATTCGGATTTTTATTAATGAACAGTGATGGAAAGAAAAAGACAGCGTGAAAGAGGAGTCAGGCACTTCATAATGTTAGGTTTAATGGAAACGCAATGTTTCACTAATTGAAAAAGGAAATTGAAGCAGGAAATTTGTAATGTACAATTGGGTTCAGGTTTCCCATTTGGTTTTGTTTCTGCATGATGTTCAGGGTGAATCGCAATGAGCTGCCATCATATTTCAGGCTGTCTCAAAGCCTTTGCCTTGTGTTTTTTCTTTTTTTAGGGTCCATCTGAGAGCCTAGAGAGAGTAAAAAGAAAGACAGTTTTAATGCATTTAAATGATATGCACTATACCCTTCAAAAGTTTGGTTTAGTATGTTTGTTTTGTAAAGAAATGAATGCTTTCATTCAGCAAGGATGCATTAAATTGATCAAAAGTGACAGTGAAGACATTTATAGAATGGTATTTCAAATAATGCTGTTCTTTTGACATTTCTATGTCAAATTTTATGCCAACCCTTAACTTTTAAATGGTATTGTAAATTTTACAAACGTTAAAGAGCCAGGGACACATAAATACAACCCAATCATGAATGTATGGTTAAAGCCGTATAAAATTTCATGGGTTCTTCCAATCGATTGATCTTTATTTGAAATGAGTAGGTGGTGAGATGTGTGCACTCATGTATAAACGTTTTAATGAGGGTTTTTGGGATAGAGAATGTGAAGACCTCAGAGCCAGCGGGGGAGCCAAGGATCTTGTACCTTCATGGCAAAGTCTTCAAAGTCCAAAAGTTTCTCTGAAATATAATTGTAAATCTGAGAGAGAAGATAGAAAAGTAATACATTCTGCAATTAAAGGAATAGTTCACTCAGAAATACTCTTTTTAAGAACAAATAGATCTTGATAGTCGAACTTTGTCACTACATGGAAGAGAAACAACATATATTTGAGCACAGCTCCTGACTGCAGGCGAGTTCTTTGCCTGTCAGTGTGCTAATGCATATTTTAATGCACTTTCATATTCTTTAACAACCAGTCCATCCATTTTCTTCTGATGATAGCTTGTTCCTGCAGGGCAGTAATGATTAATCATTGCTGAAATATCGCCTGACTGTGAAGGGAGGGATGGTGTTTATGGTAGACGCTTCAAGAAGCCCATCTGGATGTCACATAGATGCTGTGTTTGATATTACCCGTGCAGATCGTCTCATGTCAAGCAATTACTCAAGACACCTCAGTGTTGTTTAAGATGTTGATTATGACAGGGCAATGATTGGTTGAGGCAATGCTGCTGTGTGAGGCCAGACAGATTTTTTATTTGTATTTTTTTAAGGAAATAAACCTACAGTTGCTGTTATAGGAGAAAGTCTAATTAAGAACCGGTTCTTGATACCCAGCCGTATCACTGATAAATATTGAAAGGCCATATTTGCTCATTTATCCATATGTTACCAGTGGGAAGGAGATTAACATATAAACAGATGTTGCTTATCGATCCCTAAGGGGAACTTCAGGAATGACTTAATTAGTGTTATTTTCTCACAGAGAAAAGCTTATATATTCTCATGAGACTTGTTCAGACTTGTATACAGTATTTGAATCTGGGCTACTTATCTCACAGTCACATAACATTTACTAGATTTATTAAAGAACAGCAATTTTGTTTAATTAAGTTTCTTATGCTCATGCATTTATTTGATCAAAAATACAGAAAAACTGTAATATTGTGAAATATTATTGCAATTTAAAATTGCGGTTTTCTATTTTAATACACGTTAAAATATCATTTATTACTGTGATGCAAAACTGAATTTTCTTCAGTCATTACTCCAGTCTTTAGTGTCACGATCCTTCAGAAATCATTCTGATATGCTGATTTATTATCAACGTTGAAAACAGTTTCCCTGCTTAATATTTTTTGGAACCTGTGAAACTTTTTTCAGGATTCTCTTATGAATAAAAACAGCATTTATTTAAAACAAGAACCTTTTTAACAATATACACTACTGTTCAAAAGTTTGGGGTCAGTAATTTTTTTTTTTGATAGAAATTAATACTTTTATTCAGAAAGAATGTGTTAAATTGATCAAAATGAAAGACTTACGCTTGGCAATAAAGACCTACACTGCCGCTCAAAAGTTTGGGATCAGTAAGATATTTAATGTTTTTTTTAAAGTCTCTTATGCTCATCAAAGTTCCATTTATTTGATCAAAAATAGAGACAAAAATAATTATGAAATATTATTGCAATTCAAAATAACAGTTTTTTATTTTAATATACTTAAAAATATAATTTAGTAATATAAAAAAGCCGTCAGTGTCACGTGATCCTTCAGAAATCATTCTAATAGATCACTCTGATTTATTACTTTTATTATTAATGTTGGAAACAGTTGTGCTGCTTAATATTTTTTTGGGGGATCCTGTGATACTTTTTTTTAGGATTCTTTGATGAATAAAAGTTCAAAAGAACAGCATTTATTGAAAATAGAAATATATTCTATCAATATAAGTCTTTACTATCACTTTTTATCAATTTAACACACCCTTACTGAATAAAAGTATTAATTTCTTTCAAAGAAACAAAGAAAGTAAAAAAAAATACTGACCCCAAACTTTGAAAGGTAGTGTATATTGTTACAAAATATTTTTATTTTAAATAAATGCTGTTCTTTTTAACATTTTATTGATCAAAGAATGCTGAAAAAAGTATCACAGGTTCCAAAAAAATATTAAGCAGCTGTTTCCAACATTGATAATAAATCAGCATATTAGAATGTTTTCTTAAGGATCATGTGACACTAAAGACTGGAGTAATGATGCTGAAAATTCAACTTTGCATCATGGAAATATATTGTATTTTAAAGTATAATTAAAAAGAAAATCACAATTTTAAATTGCAATAATATTTCACAATATTACAGTTTTTCAGTATTTTTAATCAAATAAAGCAGCCTTGATAAGCAGAAAAGTCTCCTTTAAAAAGCATTAAAAATTTTTACTAATTCTGAGCTTTTGAGCAGCAGTGTATATTGTTAGAAAAGATATCCGTTTAAAATAAGTGCTTTACTTTTGAACTTTTTATTCATAAAAGAATCCTGAAAAAAGTATCACAGGTTCCCAAAAAAATATTAAGCAGCACAACTGTTTTCAACATTGATAATAAATCAGCATATTAGAATGTTTTCTAAAGGATCGTGTGACACTGAAGACTGAAGTAATGATGCTGAAAATTCAGCTTTGCATCATGGAAATAAATTCTATTTTAAAGTATAATTAAAAAGAAAATCACAATTTTAAATTGCAATAATATTTCACAATATTACAGTTTTTTCTGTATTTTTAATCAAATGAAGCAGCCTTGATAAGCAGAAAAGTCTCCTTTAAAAAGCATTAAAAAATTTTACTGATTCTGAACTTTTGAGCAGCAGTTAGAAGTTAGTTAGTCAGCTTTGCATCACAGAAATAAATTATATTTGAAAGTATAATAAAATACAAAACCATTATTTTAAAATGTAATATAATTCTGTATTTTTGATCAAATAACTGCAGCGATTTATTTAAAAAACATTAAAAATCGTACCAATCTCAAACTTTTGAACAGCATTATTTAAACATAATGGAACATATTTTAATTCTTTTTTAGTTTTCCTGTCCAAGCTCATTAATAATGTGAACTGGAGTTTTTGTAACTAAATACATTTTAAAGCTGTAACTAAGTTATATTAGTTAATTATGTAAACATAAGGTATTTTTTTTTAAATAATTTCTTTGTTGAGGGCTTTTGCTTTTGCTTAAGAACTTCAAATATTTTCACATTTGTAGATAATAAGCTAGAGACGGTGTCTTAAACACAAGCAAGTATTTGACATACATGGTTCTTTAATGCATTAGTTGGTTCTCACTTTAAAATATTCCATCCATTCCGTCTTTAAAATCTTATAAAAAGTAGAAAGATGATTAAAAACTGTTCCAAAATGACTTTATGTAAGCTTACTCTTAATCCCCCACTGAGAAATGACTAACTTCCATACTGTTTGGTTTTATCCTATTAAGTCTGAAAGAAACATTTTCTTGCCATTGTGTAAATAATCAAATTTAAATGAATAAAGTTTATGTGCCTGAGCCTGAGCAGAGCATATTTCTGAAGCTCTGCTATACCCTTTTATGGAAATACTTCCCTAAATTACAACACAAGCGTATTCATTTTTTATAAGTTCACAAGGTACTGCAGAACAGGAATAGCCTAAGTACATCGTGTTACCTTTCGTCACAAATATCTGCAGTATATTGTGCGGTTGGTCACGTTCTTTCCTCCTATGAGCGGCTAGCTGGGACTTTCATAGGTTCAGAAGGGCCATCTGACCGGAGAGCTCGTCCATCAAACAGCCCTTGGAGTCTCCTTTTTTACTGTAGGTTGCAATGTAAGGTATGCTGTTATCCAGTTAGCATTCCCCTTGGCCACCGAGGTCATGTTGATTTCATATTCATAAGGATTGATGGCTGCAGTGTGCACTTCATTTCCCATAAGGACCAGTGCTGAAGAGCTGTAATAGGCTGGGTGCAAAGGCCAAAAATCTGAACCTCATTCAAACTGACATTGTATACATGATTTAACCTCCACCTTAAACAACAGTATTACGGTTAGAAGGTTCAATAGCACAAAATCAGTTTAAATGTCTTGTAAGAGTTTCAGGCACTTCAGCAGCTGTGATTTTTCTTTTATTATAGTTTGTACCTATGAGACCACCATGAAGTGAATGTAAGACCTCTCTGGCGAGTCACTGCACCGTGAGTTGTTCTTTAAGAGGTAAAGAGGGAGGCCACTTTAGGGCTGGTTTGGAAATGAGGTTTTAAATGGCACGGACACAGTTGACTCGTCTGCTGTAGATCTGCGCTGTTCAGAGACGATCAGAGCCATTAAACTTAATTAGCCATTTCAGACAAGTGCCCATGAATGCAGTCCACACCTTCACAGAGAGAGAGAGAGAGAAAGAAAGAGAAAGAAGAAAGAACCCGGTGGGAACTGCAGTGAATGTATCTACAGGTGTCAAAAGAGATTTAAAGATTAAATCTGATTAATTTCACATTACTCCATACATCAATAATGAATATTTCAGTGTATCATTAAAATATACATGATTATACACTACCAGTCAAAAGTTTTTGAACCGCAGGATTTTTAATGTTTTATAAAGAAGTCTCTTCTGCTCACCAAGCCTGCATTTATTTGATCCAAGGGACAGCAAAAACAGTAACACTTTGAAATATTTTTACTGTTTAAAATAACAGTTTTCTATTTTAATATATTTTAAAATGTAATGTATTCTTGTCATTTCAAAGCCAAATTTTTAGCATCATCAATCCAGTCACATGATCCTTCAGAAATCATTCTAATATTCTGATTTGCTGCTCAGATTTTTTTTATTATTATTATTATGTTAGAAACAGCATATTTTTTGATTAAATAAAAAGTTCAGAAGAACAGCATTTATCTGAAATAGAAATCTTTTGTAACATTATGAATGTCTTTATCATCACTTTTGGTCAATTTAAAGCATCCTTGCTAAATAAAAGTATTATTTTTTTTAAACAAAACTATTTAAAAAAAAAGATATTGACTCCAAACTTTTGAATGGTATAGTATATAATGTTACAAAAGCTTTTTATTTCAGATAAATGCTGATCTTTGGATCTTTCTATTCATAAAATAATCCTGAAAAAAACTGTTTTAAATATTGATAATAACAATAAAAATGTTTCTTGAACAGAAAATCTGAATACTAGAATTATTCCTGAAGAATTATGTGACACTGGAGTAATGATGCTGAAAATTTAGCTTTGATCACAGGAATAAATTACAATTTAAAATATATTCAAATAGAAAATGGTTATTTTAAATAAAAATTTACTGTTTTTCCTGTATTTTGGATAAAATAAATATAGGCAGAAAGGACGTCTTTAAAAACATTAAAAACATCCTACTGTTCAAAAACTTTTGACTGATGTGTGTCTGTGTGTGTGTATATATGCAAAAATATACAATTTATTTGGAATAGGACTATTTTGTTCATATTATAAATGTCTTCACAGTCACTTTAATGGTTTAATGTTCTTGCTGAATAAAAGCATTCATTACAACTTTTGAAAATAAAAGGTTTAAATATTAAAGTACCTATGCATTTTTAACTGGCATTTGTAATATAGTATTTTTAATAGCTGCTCACACATTTCGGTGACTGTAACAAACATCTGAAGAACTAATCAGAATCTCGTCAGACAATATAATTTGAAGTCATGTAAGGTCAAAATCTGAAGCAGATAATAATAATTGTTGATGATAGTCAGATTACACAGAAAAAAGGCAATTTCACTAAGATCTGCGTGCTTCATTAAAACAGAGACCTCGCAGTCGCTCTATTTTCTTGTAATAATCTGTTGCGCATATAGATGAAGCTCCCTAGCGTATCAAATCAGCACCTGTTACGTTTTAGCTCATGCTTTAAAGGATTCAAACACAATGCGTGTGTGGTTTCTGCTCTTCCACTGTGGTGTAATTGATGCTCTTAAATTGCTGAGCATCAGCCTTGTTTCAATCCTTCCTTTTCACACTGCGCTGCTCTATTATTCATCGCCCAGCCTGATGACTGAGCGTCACACTAAACCTGACACACCTCATGTTACATTTGCATGGAGCCAAACTCATTAGATACTACCTTTAGACCCGTTAAAGGTCAGGCGAGCGGAAATAACCATGCGGGCCAAACAGAGCATGTTTTAGAAACGCTTATTAAAGCAATGTGACATTTCATACCGTGATTGGGGTTGTAGTGTCTTTTCAGACTGGTTAACGCTGGACTTGAAGGGATGGAGGGGAAAAAAGGTACAGGAGAAAATATCATGGCAAACTGAACTCTTTTTTTCGTTTTCAAGGTTATGTTCAAACAAACCACTCTCTTGCATGCTGTAAGCGTACACCATGTTTGGAAATGTCAGATGCGTTTTTACTTACACATGAACTGTTGCCTAATGAGATTTTAATAGTTGATGGGTGAACAATGCAAGGTGCTAATTGCGTGACGAAATTTAATGCTGTCAGTCAAATTTTATGCATGATCGCCTTGGCAATCGACTCACTCTACATTTTTTTCCAGACACCATCGCCAGCCTTGTGTATAGCGATTGACGCTTCCCGTTGTTGGACAGCTGAAGGACACAGATGTCAATGCGACGCTCAAGACAGATCGTGATTGAGACATTTTAAGACCTTAACGTGAGAACAAATTACATTACCATGTTTTATTCAGAGCTTTCTCTTGTGCTGTCAGAGGGTGCACGGGTTACATTGATGGAGGGGGAAGTCAAATAGTGAATTATTAATTTGGTCCTAATAATAGAAGCATGGCTGTTCTGAAGAAATTAAGCCAATTCCAAGTCTGATCGTACTTCCTTTCTGTGAATTCTTTGCTCTCTCTGAGTTTCTCAGCCTTTGATATCACAGATTAATTGGCGAATTTTGCTGTCGGGCGGTCGTGTCGTTACACAGAAGTATTGATATGAGGTGACTGGCCTGAGATGGCTTTGATCATGGCTATAATCGAGCGTGAAGCCCTGCTTTTCTCCATCCATATGGTTTTTAACGAATCCACTTCTGCTCCCACTTACGCAGATTTATATCAGCTTCTGCTTTCACCTCTCTGGTAGGAACCAAAGATGATCAATAGATGCTGTGGATAGGAGAATGCTAACACATGATTGGCGGAATGAGAACTCGTACATCCTGCTTGCTTGTAGCTACAGGTAGCACACATCACGCTGTCATTCTTCTAGATCAGCTGGGAAATGATTAATATCAGCTTCCTCCTTCGCATCTGAAGGTTGAACTGACAGATCGGGGGATTTTGCGCATGGTGTACGCTGGGAGATGGGAAGTTGTCACTTTCCTGGTGTAAAGGCAAGACTGTTTTCTCAGTTTTTTCTTCTTTGTGTCTGAAACTTGGATTATCAGATGGTTTGTATTTTGCAATAGACTTTACTAATGCAATAGAATAGAATTCTACGTGGAAGTAAGCTTATAGACGAGACTTCCGGTTCATTAGCTGCTATATATAACAATGTGCAGTAAATGGTAAAACTGTTTGCACTACAAACCACTGTGTTTATAATTAAGATAATACATTCAAATAATATGGTAAGACACACATATTCAATATCAAGCAGCAAAACAAGCTGTTTTGTACAGCTAAAAATAGCTGGACGCGGATGAGACCGGAAGCCAGACCCATAAAATTTACAAATGGCCCACTTACAAAAAAATAAATAAATAAGGTGGATAGTTTAAAAAAAAAAAAACTGTAGTATTGAGTTAATACATATTAAAAACACAGACCAACACATTCTTACCAGTGAAAGTTCATCCAATTTCTTTAGGATTTTTTTTAATTTTTTATTTAAAGCTATTTTTGTGTTAAATGAGAAAGTGTCAAATTGTAGCTTTAGAAGGAAATATTTTATTTGATTCAACATCAAATTTATTAAACATGAACATTTAGGCTGTGACGGCCTAACGTAAACTATGGAATAGGGCTGCAACGAATCGATTTCGATTTTCAGCGCGATTTGGCGTGGCTTGTCAGTGATTTATGGCGGGGTGTTTGAATTGCCGCTCCAGCTGAACGCACGTGATGGGGCTTCATTGACTAAACGCGCCTCACAACATCGTTCGATTAATCGTTGCAGCCCTACTATGGAACATAAAATGAAGATCATTTTAGAAGCATCCATCTAATATTTCGAGAATAAAGTCGAAATATTACAAAAATAAAGTAGAAATACTACGAGAATAAAGCCGAAATGCTATGACAATAATGCCGAAATATATTGAGAATAAAGTCTAATGTTTCTAGAATAAAGTTGAAATATTTCGAGAATAAAGTCAAAATGCTATGAGAATAATGTCGAAAATATTGAGAATAAAGTCTGATGTTTCTAGAATAAAGCTGAAATATTTCGAGAATAAAGTTGAAATATTTCGAGGATAAAGTCAAAATGCTATGAGAATAATGTCGAAAATATTGAGAATAAAGTCTAATGTTTCTAGAATAAAGTTGAAATATTTCGAGAATAAAGTTGAAATATTTCGAGAATAAAGTTGAAATATTTCGAGAATAAAGCCGAAATGCTATGAGAACAATGTCGAAAATATTGAGAATAAAGTCTAATGTTTCTAGAATAAAGTTGAAATATTTCAAGAATAAATTTGAAATATTTCGAGAATAAAGCCGAAATGCTATGACAATAATGCCGAAATATATTGAGAATAAAGTCTAATGTTTCTAGAATAAAGTTGAAATATTTCGAGAATAAAGTCAAAATGCTATGAGAATAATGTCGAAAATATTGAGAATAAAGTCTGATGTTTCTAGAATAAAGCTGAAATATTTCGAGAATAAAGTTGAAATATTTCGAGGATAAAGTCCAAATGCTATGAGAATAATGTCGAAAATATTGAGAATAAAGTCTAATGTTTCTAGAATAAAGTTGAAATATTTCGAGAATAAAGTTGAAATATTTCGAGAATAAAGCCGAAATGCTATGAGAACAATGTCGAAAATATTGAGAATAAAGTCTAATGTTTCTAGAATAAAGTTGAAATATTTCAAGAATAAATTTGAAATATTTCGAGAATAAAGTTGAAATATTTCGAGAATAAAGCCGAAATGCTGACAATAATGCCGAAATATATTGAGAATAAAGTTGAATAAAGTTGAAATATTTCGAGAATAAAGTCAAAATGCTATGAGAATAATGTCGAAAACATTGAGAATAAAGTCTGATGTTTCTAGAATAAAGCTGAAATATTTCGAGAATAAAGTTGAAATATTCTCAAAACATTTAGACTTGATTCCTGTAATTTCGACTTTATTCTTGAAATATTTTGACTTTATTATCGTAGTATTTTGACTTTATTCTTGTAATTTGACTTTATTCTCAAAATATTTCGATTTTATTCTCTTAGTATTTCGACTTTATTCTTGAAATATTCCTATTTTTACGTGGAGCTAAAATGCCGTCGAACAATTATATACCCAATAACCAATTTGATTTGGATATATTTTGTGCATCCCTAACTTTAATTTGATTAAATTTTCCTGAAATATTCCTGCTTGCAAAAAGTTATTTTATTGTAATACACGCCTACTTTTGAATGCTTTTTAATGAAGTCAGATGCTGTTGTACCAGTAGGGCAAACTTGGCCTTGATAGCCAGCCTGACTTTGACCCCTTGGCATGAACCAGCCTTGTAATTGTATTGTTTGGGTTATGGATCTGATGATGTGAAATTTAAGATGGCCTTAATTCTCTTGGTTCCTTAATGAGGAACATTGGTAAATGAAAGTAAATGAAACATTACATGTCATCAGCATTATGGAATGCTTTTGGATACCGCGAGAACAGAAATCTAATTTCTGAAATAGAAATGTAATTGGGTGCTGATGTAGACTGATGCGTTTTCGTCGTGCTGCTGTGGTGCAGTTCTATGTAAAACCATTCTTAGGGTTCATTGTTTGTTATTTTTCATTAACTTGAGGCATAAATTCCATCTTTGCAAGTTTGTGTATGTTTTAGGTGTCTAGACCCATCCAAACCAAGAACTGATTATGCCAAGTTCCTGTACGGCGCTTCCCTTCCCGCTAATATTTCTTCCAGAAACATTAGCTGTTGATGTGGTGCGTTCACACCGCTACATTTGTTCCGTCCCAGGATGCCTGTTTTCTAGCCGGATCGAACAAGGTCACAGTTCACATACGCCCACAAAACATGCCCGCACACAGCGACAGACCTGATTCTAGCATAAAATGCCTTGAATTACCTAAGATGTTAACATTACTTAAAAAAATGTAAATGGTTTTCTTTAAAAATGGTTTTCTTTCACAATTCAGACAGTAGTAAGAGACAATTTAAGAGGAAAACATTTGTTTAAATGACATAACTGAGGCTTCTGGGTTTTGTCTGCGCTCTGTAGTATTTATGATGTGTCTCCAGCAATTACCTGTCTATGGTCCATGCAGTTTTCCACAGGAAGAAACATTTAGATTAGCAATCGTTATACACTCGGTTAAATGTGATTTGTTGTGAATGCAGCTCTGCTTTGATCAACCTGTATGGTTCACTGCTCTGTACTTCCTCGGTTGAATCTGGGAAGAAGCTTTCTGTGCTGAAACGGCAACATATGCTCTTCTTAGTTAAGTGCTGTAATAGAGGGACATTCATTATTACACTGGAGCCAAATCTAATTAGCAGAAATAATTCATCTTTATTCTAGCCAAAGAAAAAAAAACATTACTTAAAGGGGACAAGATTCACTTTTGCATATACAGTCAAAAGTTTACATACACCTTGCAGAATCTACCAAAATAAGAGGGATCATACAAAATGCATGTTATTTTTTATTTAGTACTGACCTGAATAAGATATTTCACATAAAAGACGTTTACATTTAGTCAAAAGATTTGTACCCATTCAAAAGTTTACATACACTTGATTCTTCATACTGTGTTGTTGAGTGAATGATCCACAGCTGTGTTTTTTTGTTTAGTGATAGCTGTTAATGAGTCCCTTGTTTGTCCTGAACAGTTAAACTGCCTGCTGTTCTTCAGAAAAATCCTTCAGGTCCCACACATTCTTTGTTTTTTCAACATTTTTGTGTATTTGAACCCTTTTCCAGCAATGTCTGTATGATTTTGAGATACATTTTTTCACACTGAGGACAACTGAGGGACTCATATGCAGCTATTACAGAAGGTTCAAACACTCACTGATGCTCCAGAAGGAAACATAATGCAATTAGAGCCGGGGGTGTAAACTTTTGAACAGAATGAAGATGTGTACATTTTTCTTATTTTGCCTAAATATCTTTTTTTTTTTCATTTAGTACTGCCCTTCAGAAGCTACAGAAGATACTTACATGTTTCCCTAAAGACAAAAGAAGTAAAATTTATCTTCAAATTTAAAATGTTTTTATCAGCTGTGAACTGAGCTGTTCTTTACAAAGTAAAAGGGCGTTGTTTTACACAAGCATTGAGGAATTTTAACCAAAGTATGTTGCAAACATTTCATGAAGACCCTAAAAAATCGTACCAACTTGTGGAACATGGGTGTCCAATGTCCAATGTGTTTAAGAAACTTCTTTCGGAAGAAATTTGTTTCAGAACAAAATATAAAAAATATGAAAAAGTAGTAATTCAGTTATAGTGGCATTCATTCTAAACAGCATGTGCTATAAATGCCAAGCCAAAACAAATGTATTTAAAGTGAAACTAAAACTATCAGAGTGTTTTCGAATCAACTTGGGCTCACGTACCTCTTTCATTCTACATAAATTCAAATTTGTGTACTAATTTGTGTGCAAAGTTCTGTGTACTTGGTAATTTCTTTGTATAATTCATTTTGAAACTCAAGTCACAAGACTTATTTTCCAAAAAAAGAGGTTTTTGCATATTGAACTTTTAATTTTCGATTAATTTTGAAACATTAAACACAGCCAAATCATTTGGAAAGTAAAGGGAGATATGCAAACTTGGGAGAATATTTTTTCCAACATCTTTGAAAGACTCCATGCCCTTCTTCTGTAGCCCTCCCCTCCCTATTCGGCTGTTTCCCTGACAGAATTATTGATCCATCGCATCCCAAATTGGCTCGCGGTGCCTGAGCCTCAACTCCAGTGTCTGGGCTGAATGACACCGATTGGCTCGCTCAGTTCAAGAGCTTTTCCATTTTCAGGTCTATCAGTGCTTTGGGGGCTCGGGGAGCGACATATCATTTTTCTGGGTTCAGGTTTCTTTGAGTTGCAAACCCCACACAAAGTCCAGGACAAGTCCTTAAACTTGGCTTAAAAATTGCAGGCTAGTTGAGCCTCAATTCTAGCTGCGTAAGAAGGTTTTTTATTAGCTAGAGGACAGAATTCGGTGTCATTAGGATTACTGTGGGATTGGAATTTCTGCAAAGTTTGGATACCCCATCCTTCATCATTCCCAGAAGGTTAACCGCCTCTGCCAAATGTCTCACAAATTAAGTCCTGATAGGCATATGTCTGCACCCTGTTATTGTATTTGGCAGTTGTGTATTTCTCATCAGACTGTAATCAGGCCGTAATCAGAATATAGCTGGTGAGAGAGTAATTTGTCAGGCCGACGTGCAGATTGAAAAGTCGGTTGAGGAGGTAGAACATAATTCCGCCGGAATGATTTCTAGCTTCCAATTGTTATTGTTTTTTTTTTATTCTTGGTTAATTATTACATTGTGCCATGACATGCCCTTCCTGCTCTACTTTGCAAACTGTCTTCACTCGGATGTTATTAAACATCTCCATCATTACAGCAGTTCTTGAAACATGTGGGACAAAACATATCCCACAACTTGTACTTATTAGTTTTAAAATATATCATTTTCACATAACACTTTACAATATGGTTCATTAGTTAACTACATTAGTTAAAAGAGAAGTTCACTTCCAGAACAAAAATTTACAGATAATCTACTCACCACCTTGTCATCCAAGATGTTCATGTCTTTCTTTCTTCAGTCATAAAGAAATAGTTTTTTGAGGAAAACGTTTTAGAATTTCTCTCCATATAGTGGACTTCTATGGTGTCCGTGAGTTTGAATATCCAAAATGAGGCTTGTCAGTCAATGACTGTCATCTTTTGTGTGAAACCCATTTATTCTATGGAACAGTTCAGCGAGGCAATATCATACCTGTCCAGATCCTCATGAGTCCTTTATAGTTTTCCTTGATGTTTTTTCCTTTATAGATAGACCACCCATATATTGTTTTAGACAGTCATCGGTCCACAGCAACATACAGCTGTATGTTTTATCTCTATAAGCCATAGCTGCAGTTTAAACACCTGGTGTGAGGTATTGGGAATGCGTTGGGAATTCAAGACCACGATCCTCACTCATAAACACTATCAGCTCCCTGTCAGGCACTCAAGATAACTCAACCATCTCCCCGTGGAAGCCCCTGCTAGTTATCATCCCATTACAGTAGTGAGAGAAATACATAATAGCCTTAAGATAATGCTCTCCAAGGGAAAGAGCCAGCATAAAAACACATTTTAAGTAGCAGAGAGTTCATTTGCTCAGGTTTGTAGGTTTAAGGTGTCTCAGGGGAGCACTTCAGAGACGAGGAATTATTATTGCTGGTTTGGGATCCGAGCTCTGTGCCTCTCACAGTCCACATTAAATTTGTATACAATTTAATATTGAATTGATTCACACTTGAGGGGAAACTGTGGTGTGCATGTTTTCAGTAATAGGAACACCTTCTGTATTTCTCTCTGGCTCTCGTTCTCTCCTCGTCTTTCTCCTCAGAGTATTTGGCAGGCTTTTGCGTCCTTAGCTGTTTCATTTGCACTAATGTAATGTAAGCGTAGCATCGTGCTACATCAGTGCTCGGGAAGTTACTTTGAACAGCAGCGTGTAACTAATTGTTTTGCTACGTAACTGTGCATGGACGTCAATTAATCATTTACAGTTGAGGTCAAAATTTTACATACATCTTGCAGAATCTGCAAAATGTTAATTATTTTATCAAAATAAAAGGGCCCTGCTGAAAAAAACAGCATATGCTGGTTAGCTAGGTTTTGGTGCTGGGATGCTGGTTTTAGCTTGTTTATCCTGGTCCTTTGCTGGTTAATGCTGGTCCTTTGCTGGTTTATGCTGGTCATGTTGCTGGTCAAGGACCAGCATAAACCAGCAAATGGCCAGCATAAACCAGCAAAGGACCAGCAAAGGACCAGCATAAACCAGCTAAAACCAACATCCCAGCACAAAAACCTAGCTAACCAGCATATGCTGTTTTTTTCAGCAGGGGGATCATACAAAATGCATGTTATTTTTTATTTAGTACCGACCTGAATAAGATATTTCACATAAAAGACTTTTACATATAGTCCACAAATAAAATAATAGTTGAATTTATATTTTATGTCCCTATTCAAAAGTTTACATACACTTGATTCTTAATACTTTGATGTTACCTGGTTGATCCGATCCACAGCTGTTTTTTTTGTGATAGTTGTTCATGAGTCCCTTGTTTGCCCTTTTTATGTATTTGAACCCTTTCCAACAGTGGTTGTATGATTTTGATATCCATCTTTTCACACTGAGGACAACTATTTTGTCTTCTGGGAAACATGTAAGTATCTTTTGTAGCTTTTGAAGGGCAGTACTAAATAATAAAAAAGAAGATATTTAGGCAAAATAAGAAAAATGTACACATCTTCATTCTGTTCAAAAGTCTGTTCACCCCCCTTTTGACCTCAACTGTATTTACACGAATCGTGCAAACAAACCGATTCACTAAAATCAATTTGAGATGCTTCCCAATGAGAGATAGAGAACAGGCAAGCATGTTTATATATATATATATATATATATATATATATATATATATATACAATTGCAATCAAAATTATTCAACCCCCCAGTGACTGCAGTACTTTACAAATACAAGCTTTTATGAAGATCCAGGACTTTATAAAAATTGCATCTATAACAGATTACTGGTGTATTAAAAGTGATAATGTCAATATATAATGTAATGTTTTTGAGTTATAGGATTTTTTAATAACACAACTATGTCATAATTATTCAACCCCTGTTCAACATTGCTGTTTTTTAGTCAGTTATTTTTATAGTGGGGAACAAAATTGTCTTACACATACATACAGTTAGTCCATGCATGTGCTGAAGTTGAGTAGCAAATATGGTAAAGTCAACAGAGCTCTTACAAAAGCTATAGAGAAGAAATAGTTTTATTATATTATAAAGTCTAAGGCTGTATGAAGATTTTCAAGACATTTAAAAGTTCATAGAGACACAGCTGGCAGCATTATTCTTTAGTTTAAAGTGTGTTGTACCAGAAAACCTTTGAGGGTGTTGAACAAAAAAGCACAATATCATAAAATGTTTGATCAGAGCAACTGAGAAAAACCTGCAAAGTACAGCCAAATACTTACAAGATGACCCGACGAAAGGAGGAAAAACATTTCAATGCAGAGTATAAGATGATCACTAGACAAGTATGGCCTTCATGTTGAGGCATCTTGCCGAATACCACTATTGACCAAGAAGAATAAAAAGACTGACTTAAACATCCTAAAATTCATCTGGATAGACCTGAGTTCTGAAAGAATGTTTTTTGGAGTGATGTGACCAAACTGGAACTGTTTGGACCCGTGGATCAGCGGTATGTCGGTGCAAAAAAAGCCAAAACTTGTAAGCAGAAGAACACCATCTCCATCGTCAAACATTGAGGTGGATCAGTCCTGTTATGGGGTTGTTTTACTTTAGCAGGAAGTGGAAAACATGACTGTATGAAGGACATCCTGGATTCTTTGAAGTATCAAGCCATTTTGGCAAGAATTGTGATGCCTGTGGTGCAAAAACTGAAACTGATGATCAGTGGACTTTCCTGCAGGACAGTCATTCCAAAGTACACATCCAAATCTACTTATGCTTGGATCAGGGATCAGTGATTGAATGTTCTTGAGTGGCCTGTTCAGTCTCCAGATTTAATTCTCATTGAAAATATTTAGTTGAATTTGAAGAAAGCAGTAGCAATGTGAAACTAAAAAATTATCAGTGGTCTAAAAGCTTTTTTAGACGAGGAATGGGCCAAGATTGCAGTAGAGAGGTGACAGAAGCTTCTAAACACTTCCAGGCAGTGTTTATTGCTAGTTTTAAAGAATAAAAGATTCTGCACCAGATTTTACTCTTGGGGGTTGAATAATTTTGAACATGAACATTTAGAGCCAATTTAATTTTCTCTCATTAGTCATCAACTTACATTCTCAAAATTACTCAAATGTGTATGAATAAACTTATATACTTATACTTAATATATATATATATATTATATATATATATATATATATATATATATATATATATATATATATATATATATTATATATAT
>NC_133381.1:15055047-15116015 GCF_049309525.1 Garra rufa
AGTCAAAAAGGCTGAGAACCAGCGTATCAAACTCGCTATATAAACGTAAGAGATTCGACTGAAACAATAAAGGGCTATTAAAATCTCGGCCTGTCAATGGTGAAAAGTTATCACAGGAATAAATGCGTAAAGGCAGGGCCATTAACGCGTGGAAGTCAGCCTTATTAAGAGCGGCGATTACTTTTCAATAGCTGTCTTTTGTTTAAATAATTGCATGTTTATCGCATGATTAAAACGGGAACAAGGTGCTTAAAACTAAAACTACGCGGAAATTATTTTAACTGTGCATTGTTAGAAATGGACTTGCAAAAGGTGGATATTTATGATGTTTAACTCTGCAGAAAACATACGTGTGTGTGTGTGTGTGTGTGTGTGTGTGTGTGTGTGTGTGTAAGCTATATGTGACCCTGGACTACAAAACGAGTCATAAGGGTTATTTTTTTACATTTTTGAATGGTTTGTTAGAATAGATCAATGTTTGGCTAAGATATATCTATTTAAAAAATGGAATCTAAGGGTGCAAAAAATTCAAAATATTGAGAAAACTGCCTTTAAAGTAGTCCAAATGAAGTTCTTAGCAATGCATATTATTAATCAAAAATTAAGTTTTGATATATTTGCTGTAGAAAATCTACAAAATATCTTCTGGAACATGATCTTTACTTATAATTTTGACCCATACAATGTACTTTTGGCTTTTGCTACAAATATACCCGTGCTACTTAAGACTGGTTTTGTGATCCAGGATCACATATAAAATGTGTATATATTTGTTTTATTTGTGAGCAGTTTTATTTTTTTTTTAATACTGAAAATGCATTACACCATTTAACTTCCAGCATAATTTTGACAGTGATTGGCCCTTAGCCCTTAGATATGTAAACACTTTAGCCTATTATGACTGAATGAAAGGATACTTGCATTTTCAGCTCTGCTCTCTAGGCACTCTGTAATTCAAAGAAGGCACCTAGCATTATTATTTCCTCTTTTTGTACATGTATCTCAACTTTCAAGAGGCACTGAAAGGAGGTAGTAAAAAGGATTGAAAAAATGAGATGGCCATTTGAAATTAAAAGCCGCGAAAGAGGTGTGAAGCCACCACTTACGTGCTGAATAGCTGACATCAATCACGGAGAGTAAATGGTGGCTCTGTAGACAGGCCTAGACAGGCCTCTTCAATAGAGGGTCCGCACACGGGCATCTTCACGGCACAACATATATTTCAGGGCCTTGATCTCTAAAATCTATCGTAATGCAGCAAATCAAAAGGGACTTTGTAATATAACCACATTTTAACTAGCATAAACAAACCTCAGAGTGAGACAGGCTGTCAGAACCTCCGGATCGCCTCGAGCACAATTCTCCATTTCGTTTTTTACATGTCCTCATGTCTCAGAGAGAAAATATCGTTGGATGAATGAATGTCAAGATAGACAGATAGATAGATATATGTGGACCTCCACAAAACACCCGAGTGCATGTGTGTGTGTGTGTGTGTGTGTGTGTGTGTGTATGCGTGTTGAATTCGGAGTGCTAGACAGAGGCAGAGCCACAAACAGTGCCAGACAGCCGTGTGTATGTGTGTGTGTTTATTTCCTGTGTATTTCAGCAGGGACACAGAGGGAAAAGCACTGGCACTGGATTAAAAGAGAGTCCTTGCATTTAATCTTTCATACTGGTGCCGGCGAGAAATCCATATTTATTGTTCATGTCATGGCTGTCATATGGCGGGTGCCTGTTTTACAGTATGTCTTTTGTAGGACCCCCAGAGCTGAGTTCTACAGTGCTGAAACACAGGCATCCACTCGTGCAACAGTTCAACAGCCGTCTTGAGCCTCTGACAGTTGACCAGAGCCATATACAGTGACTTAGAAACATAAAGCCTGTCATAAAGATCAGAAAACACTCTTTATCATTCACTCTAAAACGTTCGGTACGTTTACTACCGCTTAGGATAGTTTTTTTTTTAATTAAATGTGAATATTTTGTGAGTGAAACAAGTGTTTAGTGACATGTCTGAAACAGTAACAGCTCACTATTTCTAATTTTCAACCAGATTTCTGATATTTCCAGTATTTTTACTGAAACAATATAGCAGTGCTTTTAGAAAGTTCTGGTTTTATCTGATTTTTTATACTTTAAACAAATAATTGGTAAAATTAAGCATCGTAGCTTTAATCAAATAAACATTTGTTATGTTTAATAACAAAAATGCACTTATTAATGAATTTATTAAGTGAATGATTACCATTTCTGCTGTATGCAATGGAGCAGCTCTGACATAACATTATATGTGATCCTGAACCACAAAACCAGTCATAAAGGTTTTTTTTAATTGAATAAGCTTTCCGATGATGTATGATTTGTTAGGATATGACAATATTTGGCCGAAATACAACTATTTGGAAATCTAGAATCTGAGGGTGCAAAAAAATCGAAATATTGAAAAAAAATCACCTTTAAACTTGTCCAAATAAAGTTTTTAGCAATGCATATTACTAATCAAAAATTATGGTGAGAAATTTGCAAAATATCTTCATGGAACATGATCTTTACTTAATATCCTAATGATTTTTGGCATAAAAGAAAAGTCAATAATTTTTGCTATTGCTACAAATATACTTGTGGTACTTACATCTGGTTTTGTGGTCCAGGGTCACACACACACACACACACACATATATATATATATATATATATATATATTACATGACTTTACATGGCAAACACATAAGACACAATAAGCTCTTTGTAAAACTAATTTAAACCAAAAAAAAAATTAAAGTTCATATTGATAACTGTAGTGTGTAAACATGCATGATAAATGTATTATCTAAAGAACCTTTCTATCATTAAAGATAGGATTTGGAAAAGTCAAAATATTATTTCTTGTACTCAGTTTTTAAAATACTGTTCTGTTCATTTCGTACATTTTACAAAATTTCAAAAAGAATTTATGCCGAGAACCTGTCATTGTGCATAAAAGAACCTCTCTCTATATGCGTCCTTATTAATCATTATTTCTAGTGTGAAACTATCAGCCAGTGTCAGTAATTACTGATTAAAAGCAGCTGGTGCTCTGGCTGTACGGCTCTGAGACAGGAGCGTATGCAGCGGCCTGTTATCTAACCGAGCGTTAAGATGAGAATCAGGGACACATTTACACATCTTAGAATCAAACGTCCCCTCTCTGCACGCTCTCTCCTGTCAGAGAGCCATTGTGAAGAGCTACTTTGCCCATGCAGGAATCACAAGAATTTCAAATGGGTGCTGAAGGACGTGACAGAATCATAATGGAACCTAGAATCAATCCATCAAAACATCAGACCAGCGAGTGACACAAATGAATTGAATGCAGCATATTAGTACGTTAACTCAGGCTTCTTAATGTCCCGTGACACTTTAATTTCTTTTAATTTTTCCTGACTCAAAGACACGTTAAAGCCTCTAAGTGGTATTTACTCCTGCGCTATAGGTTGGTACTCGCAGTTTGAGTTTGGACTTGCTTTTGTAGGTTTTGCTGGTTATACAAAATATGACTTTTCTTAGGTGTTGGTGACATAAACATGACTCCAAATGGCTGGACAATACCATGGACAGCAACAAAGAGGCGTCTCTGAAATGCTTACCATTAGAGGGCACAGGTGTGCAAAGAACACTGCAACCACAGATGCTTATGTTTTCTTCTGTGAATGCATAATTTCAAGTACAACATAGGCTAAGTCAGACATTGGAATAAAGGAAAGGCTATGCAATACTGCTAAATTCCAAATGCACAGTCCATGCAAATTAGGGCTTATTTTATAAAAAAAATTAGTTATCATGCATGGTGTTTCTATGTCCGGACGATAAGGGAAAAGTCAGTAAAACAGAACCATATTGTGTGGATCTGGGAGGTATTACTGGAGAGCACCTGGACCGACGACGGCAACTTAGAGTAGAAACTCAATCTCGGAGCTTTACCTCAGCCTGCTACTGGTGGTGGTCTCCATTAATCCATTACAGGTGCCAAAGACCCTGCCCTGGCTGATACTACCAGAGGAGATTTGTTTGTCATTCCTCTCTTTTGTCCTCCTTTAATTTTAATTCTGTGTAAATGACTTTAGGTTTACATATCTAAATTACTTCTCCAAATCCTCTTTGAGTTGTGCATTCTCACGAAAACATTGTCTACATGTATAGTGTGCTTAATAAAAACGTATTTTCTTTCAGAAACATGCTGAGTGTACTGAATTGAATCATCTAAATATATCTCAACTGGCTTGTAAAATGTTAAGATAACGACAGTCATTTGTGAGGCTATAGTGAATTACGATACCTTTTGCACAAGAGTGGCTCTGTTTCATTTGGCTTTGGAAGTGCGGGGTGAATTACACAGTGCTGCCATTGTGATTTACACATAAGTGAACGTGCCAGCTAATAATCTTTAATATCCACCGATGACAGAATGGAATTAGCCGCATATTTTCTCCCAAACATTCAATTTTCTTCCTCCTCGTTGTGTAAGCAAGGCCCTAATCCCGTCTTTATGCGGTGGGGTATTAACCCTATTGAGGCATCAGTGTATTGGCCTCTGGACCTGGGGGCGCAAAGCGCGCGCTCGCCGGGGCTCAACGCGCCTTTTGTTAGCGCGGGAGACGCATAGTGCCAGAGCACGGGTTATTCAGGAGCCTGAGAATCAAATACAGTATTACAGTTAAGCTATGTAATAATTACCCTCATTAGCCGTAACTGGAGCGCGCAGCGGACGGATTTACTAATAAAGCTTCACTAATGCTATGTAGGCTCAGGAAATATATCATAAACATAATTCAATAATCATTGGAAATACATATTAATGCGGCCCTCCGACCTTCAAACTGTCAGCGTTTTGCCCTGGAGGAGCGTTGTTGAATTTATTTCCCCCTTCCTCGCTGCGGTCATTTCCCACATTTCCATTCAATGAACTGAATGTTTATCCTCCGCGCAGCTTCGGGGTAAGTTTCAGTGCCTCAGTAGCTACAAATAAAAAAAAAAAAAGTTTGTTGCTCTGTCCGTTTGTTCAAAAGGTCGTCGGATTCGCCCAGTCCCTGACATGGAGATTTAAACCGCTCGTTATTCAATTGCACCGTGCAGGTTAAGAATACAGGCTAATGTCGGGAACCTTTAGACAACCCCGGTGCAACATATTGCATTAGGGTTGCTTCAGAATGTTGTTATTGGCTCTGCGGTGATTTTGATTTTATCGTGAGCTGATTCAATCAGAACAATGTGTATTTGAGTTTTGTTGTGGTGCAGCAATGCTTAAAGCGCTGTTTGAGCCGATGCGGTCAAGGCATCGCATATAGCTTTCCTTTTCAATCCAGAGAGCAGCAAACAAGAGGAAATTTGATTGAAAGTAGAATCTTACATATTTACACTAATTGTGTTGTTTAGCGGTTATCTAAAATATTTATACTACAAAAATATGGAATAAAAAAAAGAATTTATCTGTCATCAACTATTAAGAAAGAATTTGCACTTTTTTACTTTTTTTCATATAAAATAATTATATGTATATATATATATATATAGGCTATATATATATATATATATATATATATATATACACACACACACACAGAGAGAGTGTGAGAGAGAGCGAGTAAAACCTTTTTCTTCAGCAGAAGTAAGCCTATGGGGGAGACTTCCTGTTCATTATCTGCTATAGGAAAATAGTGTATAATGAACAATGTGTTATAAATGGTAAAACAGTTTGCACTACAAACCAGTGTGTTTATAATTAAGATAATACATTAAAATAATATGGTAAGACAACAATTTGCAATGACGAGTAGCAAAACAAGCTGTTTTGTACAGCTAAAAATAGCTGGATGCGGAAGAGACCGGAAGCCAGACACATAAAATTTACAAATGGCCACGACTGTTGTTACGGAAAAAGGCGGATGTATACCATCAAGACTAGTAAGCTAAACCAGTACAGAAACCATCAACCCAGGCTCATGAAAATACATGCATTTAAAGTGAAATGATTGGCGCTAAAACACAAGTTCAATACATGACCGTGGCACATTTTTATTATGTTGGTACAGGCATGTACCATGCATTATGGCTGTTCAGAATTCTAATGTTAATGCTGTATAGTGTTGGAAATATCCCCTACACCACACCCAACCCTAAACATACCCGATACAAAACAAAAACGTTGTTAATGCAACCTTGATATTTTAAGTTCCTTATGCAGATTTGAGCTGTTCTGTCAAACCACAGTTTCACGAAGTTCTTAGCGGAGTTCATCATCACTCGAGTGCAACGTCGTATTACGTGAGATACCGAGCAAACCTACTGAATTAAAAAATGCATGCATATAAAGCTGTATATGTGACGACAACGTTTAAAAGTATCAGCTTCAAACTGTCAGCGTTTTGCCCTGGAGGAGCGTTGTTGAATTTATTTCCCCCTTCCTCGCTGCGGTCATTTCCCACATTTCCATTCAATGAACTGAATGTTTATCCTCCGCGCAGCTTCGGGGTAAGTTTCAGTGCCTCAGTAGCTACAAATAAAAAAAAGTTTGTTGCTCTGTCCGTTTGTTCAAAAGGTCGTCGGATTCGCCCAGTCTCTGACATGGAGACTTTTTTCTTCAATGTGAAAGTAAGCTTATGGGTGAGACTTCCGGTTCATTAGCCGCTAATAGCCAGAAATAACGAGAAGAATAACAGTGTGCAATAAACGGTAAAACTGTTTTCTCTACAAACCAGTGTGTCCATAATTAAAGGAACCGTATGTAGGATTGTGGCCAAAACTGGTACTGCAATCACTTTCAAAATACTGTAGAATGGTGTATCCCCTCCCCCTCCCCCCTGACTCGAGGTTGCCAGCTAAGCTGCAGGATCCAGCAGGAACGTAGGCTGCTACAAGGAGCTTCTAATGGCAAGTGACGAGTCCTACACAGTAATTTTTTTTCTTCTGTTAATTATGTTTATGCTTCACGAGAGATGTTTTGCGAAGTAATTATGTATCGCAAAAATATACTAATGGCGATTAGCCAAATATTTCGTAAGATGTACTGTAATACCACATTTCAGTCGGAACATTGTTTTCATACCCTGCTAGTGGTGCGATATAAAGCTTTTTATGAACGCATTTAGCACGGGCAACCGTGGAAAATCCACTGTTTACGGAAGCAAAGTTAGCCAAACATAGATGAATCTTACCTGTCCAGGAGAAAATTAGCAACGTTGGCTTTTCTTAAAAAAAAAGAGGGTGGATACATCAGTTCTCGTTTATTAAAAAAAACATTTGGTCCAAGGTAAATTAATGATACTAACCTCATGTTAATATCGTAATTTCATTTAACCTACATAAAGCCATTAAGTTCCTACAACTATAGAGATTAAAACAAGCAGCAAGTGCTTTACAATGTAACAATTAATTTCAACCCAGGTAAGAATCATATAAAACATTTTTTACCACCAATTTTTAACATTTTTTAACCATAAGTTACCATGCTGTTCAGGTAAATATATAACAATAAGTAACTAAGTAATATATGACCCTGGACCACAAAACCAGTCACAAAATTGAGATTTATAAATCATCTGAAAGCTAAATAAATAAGCTTTCCATTGATTTGTTAGGATAGGACAATATTTAGCCAAGATACATTTAAAAATCTGAAACCTGAGGGAGCAAAAAAATCAAAATATTGAGAAAATCGACTTTAAAGTTGTCCAAGTGAAGTTCTTAGCAATGCATATTATCAATCAAAAATTAAGTTTTGATATATTTACGGTAGGAAACTTGCTAAATATCTTCAAACACGATCTTTATTAATATTCTAACGACTTTTGGCATAAAAGAAAAATTATTTTGAATATTTTGATCCATACAATGTATTTTTGGCTATTGCTACAAATATACCCATGCAACTTAAGACTGGTTTTGTGGTCCAGGGTCACATATAGTTTACCACAGTATACTGAGAGGGTGGAGCATAGGGAATTGACTATTTTAGAGCTATTTGTATCAGTACTTGTAACACAGCGTTACAGTTTTGCACCTGCACAGTATGCATGGTTCAGAACCCTCACCCAGTGCAGCGAAACGGGGATCAGGAAGGAATTTGTGTAGCGAATTGAGACGTACCTTGCCAAAGGGAGAATGGACATTGGCAGCCTTGAGCACAATGGTGGAGTTGAGATTTGAACTCCATTTGGTTTAATTTCCTCTCAAGTGAAAGGCAAGGAAGATTAATGAAATATCCCCAAATCCATCCTGTTTTATTTCTATTAAATCAACGGTGAAATGCAACCACTAGGCCTGTTTGTGGATGGAGAATTTGGATAGTGTTTCTCCATCTAGCTAAAGAGACCTCGTGCACTTTCGCGGCAATGAATGATGCTAGCCGAAAAAATTCAGTCGTTCCTGAAGTCAGCATCTCAGATTGCACGCCATCCTTCAGAGACCAAATGAACTGCACTTATTGAATTTAGTATGAGTTACTGTCACGATATGAAATAATCAGTTATTCCATGGATAACCTCAGGCTTTACCTGCTATTAATTTTCCGTATTATATCAGATTTTATTCTACATTTGTTTCCACAGTCTTATCAGCTTCGTTCTTTAATTAATTCTCACGTGTCAAGTGAACAGCACTTAAACAAGTAAAAATACAAGTAAAAACACTCTAGAAGCACATTCAGAAATGTGCAGTGGGTGGGCAAGTCATCAGATTTAGCTCGGTTGAAGAGAACAATACTTTTATGGTGATCTCCAGACTCACTGTCCTTCGGTTTGCACAATAGACTGCGGTTCTGAATGAAACCCATCTGACCCCACTAATCTGCAGCTTTTCTAGTCGTCCTTACAATAGAGTGATCTGGAAGACAAACATGTTTAACTGTTAAGCTAATTCGGACTCTTTAGTTTTCCTTTCCTCAGCCTTACAAAGGCACAGCCGTTAGCGTGCAGACGTACTCACTTCGCCGTACCGTCTGTCAGCGTCGGTTTAAGTGCTTGCATAGGCGAGTCACCAGCGAACCCTCACCTGTAGCCACGCTTTCATACGCAGACCGTGTCCTGCACGAGCACGGCCTGTTCTACAAAAGTGTTTTCAATCCATAAACAGAGACCATTGCTTTTTAAAGCGTGTCTTTTAAGACACCATAAATCTTTCCTTCTCGCCGGCCATTCCAAAAGCCTTTCTCTGGAGTGACAGTCGGCATACTCGAGTTTGACGATGATTGTTTTCAGTGCCCCCCTCCCCATTGCCCCCCTCCTCCCTCTAGCTCTGCACTCTATCATTTGGAACAATAATAAACAACCACCGACGCGGGCAAAAAAGCCTCCTGAAATCTATTACGGAGAATAGTGTGGTTATGCGGAGAGCGGAGGGGAATGTTCCCCCCCCCGTGCAAACATCACTGTAATTTCCAATGCCAAACTGATTCGGGCCAGGCTTACCATGCTCTTATCTGATCCTTACGGGTGGTCCCCCTCGACCCCTCCTTTTATTCCAGTTGCACAGATCTGGAAATCTTCTTCACACCACACTTGGGTTGTGGATCTCCCCTGCCAAAGAGCCACTGGAATCATTTCAAGGGAAAAAAGGGAACACAAGTGGTTAGATTGGGGGATTAAGATCACTTACAATATGGACTGGTTTTTAACGTGCCCTCTGTAGTAATGTTCTCCCTTTCATTTGGCTGCTGAGACACTCACTGAGGCAAATTTCTTGGTTTTAAAGCAGCAATCAGGCGTTCTTTAAATTCTGGACCACCAAAGGCCCACCATGGAGATGTTGTCCTCAATTACAGGGGTGAACTTGTTCTTGGAGTTCAGGACAATGGCAAAAATGGACAAATTGATCCATTATATTTTATATATATTACATTTGATAAACACTTTATTTTAAGGTGTCCTTGTTACAATGTAATAACACATTTAAGTACTGACTAATATTAATTGTCTACATGAATTTACTATATGGTTAAGGTTAGGATTAGGGTTTGTCTTAGGGTTACTTGCATGTAATTATGCATAGTAATTGTTATTATAATAGTAAGTACATGTAATGTGTAAAAAGGACACCTTAAAGTATTATGGAATCATTCTAATATTTTTTTTTTATTTCCATAAAATGTACTTTTTAAAATTGTTATAGTTTATAAAAACTATGCATATTTTTTTTAAGTGCTGGGCAACAATTAATTATGATTAATCGCATCCAAAATAACAATAAAGTTTTTGTGTACATAATATATGTGTGTGTACTGTGTATATTTATGATATATATATATATATATATATATATATATATATATATATATATTAAGAAAAAAAATGTTTATATATTAAATATATTTATATATAATATAAATTATATAAACATAAATATATATAAATGTAAATATTTTCAAAATATACTGTATGTTTGTCTTTATTATATACATAATAAATATACACACACATATATTATGTACACAAAAACTTTTATTTTGGATGCAATTAATCATGATTAATTGTTACCCAGCACTATTTTAAGTATATTATAAAATATTACATTTTATACATGTGACCGTGGACCATATATATTATATATTTGGTTTATTTGTAGCAATAGCCAAAAATACATTGTATGGGTCAAAATAATCAATTTTTCTTTTATGACGAAAAAATTATAAGGATATTAAGTACAAATTTTATTAGTAATACGCTTTGCTAAGAACTTAATTTGGACAACTATAAAGGTGATTTTCTCAATATTCAGATTGTTTTTCACCCTCAGATTCCAGATTTTCAAATAGTTGTATCTCAACTAAATATTGTCCTATCATAATAAAGCTTTCAGATGATGTTTCAATCTAAATTACAAAAAAATTAGCCTTATGACCGGTTTTGTGGTCCAGGGTCACATATGATAGTTTGAATGTATATTTAGTGTACTAAAGTCTGTCTAAAAGAATATCTGGATTACAAAAAAAAAAAAAAGTGTGTAATATAAAATGTATGCAAGCTGTCCCAGTCTAAAATAATACATAATAATTCCCTTTATAAATAGGTGTTCATTAAAAGATGACAAAAGATTGATGAGGATGATAAAATGAGTGGCATGCATCTGACGCTGAAACGGATTTGAACGGCAGCAGCAACGCCACGTATGTAATGGCAGCGTAAATACATTTTTACTCAGACACAAAAATATCTGACAAGGAAATAGTCCTACAATATCACAACATTTTAGCACGTCCATATGTCAAGACTGGCAATAGAAAAGTTTTAAACACTACCCGATGTTTGCCGAACAATTTTTTCCCTCTTTGAAAATAAAAGCTAGGCTGAACGTCAGACACACATCATTTTTTAGAGTGCTCAGTGTAATGTTTTCTGCAGTATAGACTCAAATGCATTTGAGCTCCGAGCTCCTGGCTGCATCGCTGTACAAACACACACAGAGACACACACACACACAACCTCCTTTTTCCACTTTCTTTTGGCTGAGTCACATTACAAACATAAGAATTTAATAGCTACTCTTCACTGATGAAGAAACCTTCTCATAATGTTTCTTTTTTTTTTTTTCTTTCAGTGTACCTCTGAACACAGTTGTCTGTCCAAATATGCAATTTCTTGTCTTTGCGAATATTGTTCTTGGCTGGGCGCAGCCTAGATTAGATTATATTGATAGGGAAGATGTATTTAGAGATAGAAATTAAATGGAGTTCCTCATGCCATAACCCTAAATTTGTTTTTGGTTTTCATTACATATGTTCCTGATTACTTTATTTGCCGATTTGCTATGTCTGTTATTTCTCATTACCACAGATTCGAGTACATCTGAAACCAAAACCTGCCCAGGTTTTCAGTTGCAATTAATTTAACAAATAAATACATTTTAAAAAGTAATAATACAAAATAATACAAAAAACAACAAGTTGGCATTCTAGTGATTGTAAAAAAAGAAAAAGAAAAAAAAAAGGTCTCTATTATTGATGTATTTATTTAGTTTTGGGGTTTTTTTGGTCAGGAAACATTTTGAATTAAATGCCTTGGGAAATTCGAGCAGCCAAAAAAATGTTCATGCATAAAACATGTGAAAGTAAAGCAGGGTGTATCAAATATTGCTTGGTCTGGACATGTACATTTCAAAAACACGAAGATTGGTTACAAAATAAAATTGCGGCAGCTTGGTAATTTCCTAGAGAGCACATACACATTTGTTTCATCAGTAGGTAACAAGAGGCCCCTTGACAGAATTCGATAAAGCCATACAGTAATATAATGATTTCATATGAGTTACTGTCTTCACGCTCTCTGAAAGACCATGTCAGACATTACAGTAAACCAAGCCTGAAATTTGGAGTTGATTGCGCGGCCCTGCGCCCACACTGCAATTCACCACAGTGCAAGTTGATGGTAGAATGAGAAATGCCCCCCTCCCCGCTTTAGACGCTAAAGACATCACCCGTGGATTCTCCCTGCGTTCGAATTGGAGAGCAGACTGAATAAGAAGCACCAGATGTACGTTAGTTCTCGATCCTCCACCTCTGCCCCTTGGAAATGTCTTAAATTTCCTGCAATGTTTCTGTCGAAAAGGTCTGTTTCAGGGCAGACAGCTTTAGAATAAAGTTTCCATCCCACCTACCATGTGGTGCCCCGTCTCTACGCAAGTCCCTCTACGTCTGCATTTATCCTATTACCGAAATCTACCAGGATCCAATTCATCTCGGCAAACAGTTGGAAAATATGTGATTTGATGAGACCTACAAAAGCTCCGCTTGTGGTGCCCATCATGTCCCAAATCTAATTCTCCATGATTTGAGCTGCCAAACATCCCAGCCGGGCTTAATACCTTATATCAAATCCCTCTAAAAGCGTATAATTTCCAGTGATTGCTCACACTTGCGGCCTACTTACAAACACATCGGCAACCGGGCGGTGGAAAGCCACATTCTCTGTCTCGTTGTGTTTTCGTCCGCTGCCAACCTATTTATTTTTCACTTTCTAAGTGGTGTCTGAGAAGAGAGTCGAGGAACAAAGAGTCATTCTGCAAGCTTAATACAGTTTCATTTTCCATATACTGCTGTTGAGTGTAGAAAAGTAGGCTTTTCTTCTTTTCAACATGCTCATATTCCATTTAGAGTTAAGAAAATGCACTGCTTTACATCATATACAAAAAAGAGATGACATACGCTACCAGTCAAAAGCTCACCAAGCCTGCATTTATTTGATCCAAAATATAGTAATATTGTAAAATATTTTTACTATTTAAAACAGCTGCTTTTTATTTAAATATATTTTAAAATGTTATTTATTTCTGTGATCAAAGCTAAATTTTCAGCATCATTACTCCAGTCTTTAGTGTCACATGAGCCTTCAGAAATCATTCTAATACGCTGATTTGCTGTTCAAGAAACATTTATTATTATTATTATTATTATTATTATTATTATTATTATTATTATTATTATTAATTATCAGAATTTAAAACAGTTGAGTACCATTCAAAAGCTTGGAGTCAGTATAATTTTTTTTGTGAAAGAAATTATAGAAATTAATAATTTTATTTAGCAAGGATGCTTTAAATTGATCAAAAGTGATGATAGATATTTATAATGTCACAAAAGATTCTTCAGAACCTTCAATTCATCAAAGAAACCTGAGCTGTTTTTAACACAACTAAATGCTTTTTTAGCAGCAAATCAGAATATCAGAATGATTTCTGAAGGATCATGTGACTGGAGTAATGATGCTAAAAATTCAGCTTTAAAATCACAGGAATAAATTACATTTTAAATGTATTCAAATAGAAAACAGTTATTTTAAATAGTAAAAATATTTCAAAATTTTACTGTATTTGCTGTACTTGAGATCAAATAATTGCAGGCGGTAAGCAGAAGAGACGTCTTTAAAACATACTGTTCAAAAACTTTTGACCAGTAGTGCAAGGGTCAAAGACGTTAAAATAAATTTACAAAAATGATTTTATGTCCATATGTAGGTAAAATGTCTACTTTTAAGGATTCAAATACGTTTTTGGAGAATAATATGTCCAAATTTGGTTAAAATAATGTTACATTGTCATTCAGTGTAACACAATATTTATGTAAAAATTCAACAAAATGCTTATTCTGACTTGTACATATTAAAATATATAAAAGAATAAGTCAGCATATTCAATTTTATTGTGTTTAAAAGGAGTAAAAAATTCTTACTGACAAATTATTATTTGGGGTGAAAGTAATTTGTCTTTTATTATGTCGTAAATTGATTTTTGTTGTAAATATGCTTGACAAGATTGTTACACTGAATGACATTTAGTGGGTGTCTTCAGTAAATTAGTGAAAAATTTATATTTATTTTGTGCTTAGAAGAACAAAAATGCAATTAATTTAAACAGAACACTTTTTTTTTGGAAAAACAACAATTTAAAGCAGTATTACACTTATTGTTTTTATGCTTAAACCCGTTTTTGACCTGTACACAACTAAATTTCCACTGAAAAATTGCTAGTAAATTTCACAATTACAAAGAAACAGCAAGTAACACATTTAATTAAATGCAAAAAGTAATTAAGCATTTTTTTGTAAAACGTGCTCCAATAATCTTTTTATTTACAACTTCTTGTTTTTAGAGTCTAATTGCAAGACGTTTGCAAACTATAAGGTATGTGATGCACTTTTACATGGTACAGTTTTAGATTGTGCATTTTAATCACCAAACTTTGGTGCTACCGTTCCGCCATGCTGTGACCCGATATAATAGCTATGTGGTAAAACCGGCAACAGTTTAACCCAACAGAGAGCTATTACAGAAAACAAGCTTTTCTTATCCAAAGAAACATGTAATATCTTAAATATAATGTTCATAATTGTGGGATTTTCAAGAGTGCGTATAGTGTACAGAAGTGAAACGGTTGCAAAAAAATCATCCCGGGCCAAATCATTCACTGGAAATAGATAATTGTGACTGAGCTAAAACCATAACCATAGCTTTCACCAAGGTATTACAGGCATAAGAAACCAAACCGTCAACCAAAGTTGTTTCATGTCTAAATTTCCAGGACAATATCCAATGACCTTCTTTAGCGGAATGTCATAACTGAGAATGATGGCCAGGCTCAATCCGGCCCATGAATCTGTCACCCTAATACAGTTTAGACTATCATTAAATTATTGTTAGTGCTGCAGTTAGTGTGCGGTTCGTACCGACAGTAATATTCTTACGTTTTATTTTGCATCCTTTGTTGTTACATCATAAATTGGATCAACAGTGTTCATCCAAAGTAGCAAATAATTGCAGATCATGGCTTTGAATGTTATTTCACAGTCCACATTTTGGTTTGTCTACGATGTCTAATAGTTTACCCAAGTACCGCTAAAGAAAAGGAATGTGTTTTTTTCCCTTCGTTTTTTCCCCCGGTGAACCACAAAAAGGCCGACACATGCTCACCTCAGGATTTTATATTTAGATATCATGTGGAATATTTTCAAACACATCAGAGAAATGATTCCCGTCCCGAAGCTTTGCTGCATTTTTAAAAGGCCTTCTGTGAGTTACTACTTTTACCAAGTGGAAAATGCCTTGTCAAACCAAGCAAAGCAGGTCTCCATTTGGATGTCACATAATAAGTGAAAACCCAAGGAAAAACGGATCATCAGAATTCCATAACCACACATAAGTCCCGCCTCTCAGGGGAGCCACCATGGAAAGCAAAGCACTGCCCAAAGTCATCCCTGCTTTGAAGCTCGGGAATAATGATAGCTATGATATAATAATTTGAGAGAAGGTGAAAAGTAATATTTTGAAAAGTTTTCTATTTTAATATATTTTAAAATGTAATTCATACATATGCACTACCAGTCAAAAGCTTTCGAACAGTAAGATTTTTAATGTTTTTTAAAGAAGTTGCATCCAAACTTCTAAACTTCTAAAGTGCAGCAAAAATACTTTTAAATATTTTTTCTATTTAAAATAACTATTTTCTATTTGAATATATTTTAAAATGTAATTTTTCCTGTGATTTCAAAGCTGAATTTGTGGCATCGTTACTTCAGTCACATGATCCTTCAGAAATCATTCCAATATTCTAATTTGGTGTTCAAAAAACATTTATTATTATGATTTTAAAAACAGCTGTATAATATTTTTAGGTTTCTTTGATGAATAGGAAGTTAAGAGAAGGATTTATCTTAAATAGAAATCTTTTGTAACATTTTGTCTTTATCATCACTTTTAATCAATTTAAAGCATCCTTCTAAATAAAAGTATTAATTTCTATAATATATATACACTGTCGCGCAAAAGTTTGGGATCAGTAAGATTTTTAATGCTTTTTTAAAGGATGCGTTTATTTGATTAAAGTCTGTGTTTATTTGATTAAAAATACAGAAAAATAAAATAAAATTGTGAAATGTTAATGCAATTTAAAATAAGGGTTTTCAATTTTAATATACTTTAAAATATAATTTATTCCAGTCTTCAGTGACATGATCCTTCATAAATCATTCTAATATTCAGATTTATTATCAATGTTGGAAACATTGCTTAATATTTTTTGGGGAACCCGTGATACTTTTTTCAGGATTCTTTGATGAATAAAATGTTAAAAAGAACAGCATTTATTCCAAATGGAAAACTTTTGTAACAATAAACACCTTGTTCAAAGTTAAGGGTCAGTGATTTTTTTTTCTTTCTTTCTCTCTTTGAAAGAAATTAATACTTTTATTCAGCAAGGATGTGTTAAATTGATAAAAAAAATTATGTTGAAGACTTATACTGTTGGAAAAGATTTCTATTTTGAATAAATGCTGTTCTTTTAAACTTTTTATTCATCAAAGAATCCTGAAAAAAGGATCACAGGTTCCAAAACATTAAGCAGCAAAACTGTTTCCAACATTGATAATAAAAGTAAATAAATCAGCATATTAAAATGATTTCTAAAGGATCATGTGACATTGAGGACTGCATTTATGGCTGATGAAAATTCAAATCAACTTAAACTTCAAATCATATTAAATCAACATTAACAATAAATTTTAACATTAAAAATCCCAAACTTTTGAGCGGCAGTGTTTTTATACTAACTCCATGCTTTTAAATGGTATAGTCTATAATGTTACAAAAGCTTTTTATTTTTTCTAAATGCTTATTTATTTATTTATTTTTTACAAGTGTTCATAAAGTGCAAAATCTAAAGCAGGGCCTTGATGTTAAGAAGTTGTTGTGGTGAGACTCTGCCTCACTCTGTAATTACATCATTGCTTTGCATTACTAGTTGAGGTCAATGATGTCATTAAGTCTGAGCAGCTTCCAAAATTTCTGCAATGGGTTTATTGTATGAGTAAATCTACTGTTTGTTTCACTAATTCCTAATATCATTAGCCGGCTGTTTTACATGCCCCTGAAATTCAATCAAGCCAATGCACTCTCTCTCTCTCTCTCTCTCTCACTCTCTCTTTTGCTCTGAGCCACGGTTTAACATGCGCCACTTTATTATTTGCCTGTTGAGTGCTTTTTAGAGCCGCAATTAGGGCACCGTTTTATTCTCTGTTTGCTCTGCGGGCCTTGATTAACAATGCAGAGCCATTTATTACATTACCGCTTGTAAAATTTAAGTACCTCCCCGTATACTGGACGCAGGATTTCGCTAGAAGAGCCTGGAGGAGAATTTGACACGTCGCCGAAGCCAAAGCACAGGCTCCTTGAGAAAGTTTCATTGAGTCTAGAGATGCATTGCGATGACGTTTGCTTTAAATTTGAAGTAAACAGAAGAATTTGGATACTCTGCCTGGGGAGCTGTCCGTTAAAAGACGAAGAGTCAGGTTTAAAGAGCACGGCTTTGTCGGATGCGCGACCGATAAGACGCAGCGTCCGTAAGTGTTTATGGGATACACGGCAATAACGCAAGGGGCCGGAAAAGCCCCTGATCCCTTCTCATAATAGCATTTTCCTAACTGCCTCTTTATCATAGGCAATTTCGCAAAGTCTCCGGGGAATCCGTTTTTTCGTCCGTGGAATCACCATCTCGCAATAAATTCCACCTTTAAAAAAGTGTGGAGCATGTGTTTTATGAAGTCCAAGTTCAGTCAGAGTGCAGGCTGAACCAGGGCCCCGTAGTCTCTGGGTTTCATCTGATTTGCGGTGGCAATAAAGGTGCAGGGGGGGAAAAAATCCCTCCACAGGCTGCCCGTTTCAGATGTGTTTTGGATTGAAAATAGGATTAATGTGCTAAAGTGTGATTAGAATGGTTAAACACGATTAATTGGAACGGACTCGTATCGCCAGGGGAGCGAGGCGGGCGGAGGGGGGTGTTCCTGGACGTCCTCCAGTTCACCAAGTGAACAAAGCACACCAACTGTCCAGGATTTTCCATGTCTCCACTGGTGCGCCTTTTCCTTTGCATTTTCTCATAGCCAGCTTGTCTGAAGGCAGATTAAATGCAGCTGAGAATGTTGGTGTAGGCCTGCAGCGTGGGACCCTCTGGGAATAGGCAGGAACCACGAGCTTGGACTTGGCCTGAGCTGCGCTGCTTGAAAACAGCCATGCACCCAGGGCAGAGGTCCAGGTGGATCGGCAAGGGAGAGGGGAGTAATTTGGGGTTATTTAAAATGATCTATTAAACCCCTGAACTTTAATCAGGGTTGCTACTATACTGACAGGCATGATTTACTTACAAATCAAGATGATGTGGATGGGAGGGGATGGATAAGGTCAGAATTTGCGTACTTGATTTTTCGAGGGAGCGACGGCCGACCGACGGGAGCGCTAACCCTTCCCGGCCCGAGCGAGCGGGCTCATTAGCACCTCGGAGGCATCGCGGAGACAGATCCGAGTGGCTGATGGAGCCGCTCTCGGGGGTGGGGCGGAGGGGGGTGAGATCACGCGAGGAGCAGACACACTTGTTTGAGTTCTGTCTAAACACAGCAGGGCTCTGATAGACACCTAAAGTCAAACTGTTTTACCCCAGACTCACTAACTCACAGCGCAGAGCCTGCTTTTCAAATGTGATTAGCCCTCATCATCCGAGGGTTGAAGAAGTTAACGGTCGCGTAAACACTGGGTCGGCGACGGCGGGAGAGGCGCAGGCGCGAGGGCAAAAGTCGCAGAGGACATGAGGAGTGACATCGGAAGATCAAGGGGGCTCGTTCTAAAACGAAAACAGTTTAAGCGGAAGGTTAGCAAACATGTGATCCAACACTGTCAGTTTTTTAAGAAAAAAAAATTTAATTTTAGAATTAAACTTTTAAGAAACAAAAACTTTATTCATTTTTGTCTTTATATGTTAATGAAATGCTTTTATTTAAAAATAAATAAAGAATTTGAAAACATTAAGAAAAATGCTAAGCTTGCTCTTTTTACAACTGAAATTCTGTAGTATTCCTTTTATGCCATTGGGTGCCTCTGTTATTTTTAAAAGAAAGAAAACGATTTAAAATGTAAAATAATATAAATATATATTTATATATATGTTAAAATATTCTATAATAAATTATATTAAAGTATATTTAATTAATTAATTTAATAAAAATGATTATTATTATTATTGTTGTTTTTGTTGTATTGAGTGTTTTAAATCAAATGGAAGCGTTGCTTTGTTTTGTGAATGTCTGGATTCTGGATTGTGAATGTCTGGAATGACTAAATTTGTGTGGTATTTTATATTGTTTTGTGCATCTGTATTTATTTGTATTTTTTTAAAGTAATTTATTAAAATAAACTAAAAACTATTAATTACTAAACTAAAAATGTATATTTATATACATTATAATAAATTATATTAAAGTATATTTCTTTAAATAAATAATTAAAAAAGTGTTATTATTATTATTTTAAACCAAATGAAAGTTTGGTTTAAACTAAATTTGTGTGGCATTTTATTCTTATGCCATTTGGTGCATCTGTATTTATTTTAAAAATAAAGAAAATGTAATTTATTTAAAATTACACTAAAAAAATAAGAACTGTTATTGTTATTATTTGTTATATTCATAAAAATATTATATAATGAAAGGTTATTTAATTTATGAAATCAATAAATAAATACAAATAATAGTATTATTGTATTTAGTGTCTTAAACCAAATGGTAGAGTTGCTTCTTTTTTTTTATTCAGTATTGTGAATGTCTGGACTACATTATCATGTACAACTACATTTGTGTGGTATTTTATCCTGTTATGCCATTTTGTGCATCTGTATTTATTTAAAAAAAAAAAAAGTATTTTAATTTATTAAAATAAACTAAAAACAATTCCTTTTAATGCATTTGGTGTATCTGTATTTATTTAAAAAAATATATGTTTTTATTATTATTTCTTATATTTATATAAATTATAAAAATTATATTAAAGTATATTTATTTAAATAAAAAAAAAGTATTATTATTATTAGTAGTAGTAGTATTTTAAACCAAATGGAAAAGTTGTAGGGTTATTTTTGTTGTTGTTGTTTTCATTTATTTAATTTTGTGAACATCCATACTACCTCGTAAACTAAAATGTGTGTGGTATTTTATCCTGTTATGCCATTTTGTGCATGTGTATTAATTAAAAAAAGTAATTTATTAAAATAACCTAAATTATATAAATATATATAAAATAATAATTATAAGAACAATATTAATAATAATAGTTATGATGATAATAATAATAATTATTATTATTATATTGTTATATTATTGTATTATTGTGTTGTTGTTGTTGTATTTATATACATAATATTATCAATTATATTGAAGTATAATGAAATAATTATTACAAATTATTATTATTGTTTTTATAGACAAAAACCACCATTCACTCTGACATCCAACAAATTTAAAGTGTAAGATATAAATGAAGTCTGTTAATTCAGACTGTTAATACATTAATTATAGAATGCTAATTAATTAGCAATAATAATAATTATTACAATTATTAACAATTATTCACATATATCAGAAATACATTCAATATTTGATAAGATCATTCAAATGAATATATTTAATAATACTGAAACAATCAGACAAGTAAACCAACAAAAAAACAGTGTGTGATGCAAAATGACAGCTACAACTAAAAACCTTTCAATTGTTATATGTTCTGGTTGAACCGTAATGATTGACAGCGTGTTGACAGGTTTGCCCCGCCCCCTCTATGTTTCACCACACTCACTACTCGTCTGCTCTGACCGCTATGCATTGGAAGATTCTGACAACTCATAAAAGTATACGGGTTCTGGCAGCTGCTGCCCATAAACAGCTGCTGAACCCTATAAAACCATTATGAGGTCCTGCTCGGGTTCAGCAGGAAACAGACATATCAATGTGTAAAACGAGAGGAGAGATAAAGCAATGATTTAACTGATGTGCAACAGTATTTAGTGTCTCAAACCAAATAGAAGAGTTGCATTTTTTTGTTTTTGAATTCCTGCATTCCGTCTTGCGAACGTCCGGACTGTCTTATCATGTACAGTAACTAGATCGGATTAACAAAAATCAGATGTCTCTTATTGTAATAGGAAAATGAGAGAAACAGAACGGGGCAAAAGTACAATGTGCCACGCGGCAGATCTGCTGTGCATGAACATGCTGTATTCATTTGTTTTTTCAAACAGACAAGCCAATAAAAACTTGCAGTCATAGCTGGTTCGGCTTCCAAATTCATCACCTTTCTTGCTTAAGCCTGAGTAATATACACAGGTTTTGGTATGTGACAACATCACAGAGCGTAGTGTTTCTCCAAATATGCTCAAATGTCAAGACTTAGCTAGTTATAGGCTTTTGCGTAAACCCTCCGGTTGCGTCGTCCTGGCAGAACGTTAATATGCATTGTCAGAGGATTTGAGGTAGAGCTGACTTAGAGGGAGGCTTTCTGATGCCTGCGTGTAATTGCCGGGGTCAAGGCCGTTGCTTTGGCGCGGCCGACTATAGCAGGCATTATATATTATTATATGATGAGGGACTTCAGACCCTCGTAAAGTAAAGTATCAAGGGCATTTCCCTTTACTTTTAGCACTGGGGCCTGGATTCTGTAAGAATCAGGCCCTGGTTCCTCGGTTATATGTGTTTTGTTTGGCAGATTAGTTTCCAACAATCTTATTTTAAATTAAATGAAAACATCATAAAACAGAAACACAGAAAACAGACACAGAAAACAATGAAACTCCAGATCTGATCGAAAAGTTAAAGTACATTTCCTTTTCAAAATGCTAATGAGGTACAGTCTGAGGTAAGACATATCTTAACTGCATCATACCTTTTCTCAGAGTAATTCTAGCACTGTTACATTAATTATATGGCATTGGCTATATGTTTAGCATTAAACTTACTGTTGTTGGCATTTATCATATGTATGCTGTGCGCAGTCCTTTTCTGTATGTGTAAAACATCTTCCTACAATATCTGCAAAAAGGCACATGGAATTCTGTATGCCATGATGCAATGCACTTAGCCTTCAATTTCAAGATGGATTTAATTGCTATCCATACCGAACAAGTTATTGTAAGATTAAGTTTAAAATAAGATATAAAGACAAAGTTGCACTTAAGCAAAAACAGTACAAATTGTAAGATATAAAGTCTCAGTTTCGAAAGAACAATGTTAAAATGATGAGATATAGTCAGTTTTTAAAAAAATAAAAATATGTAAAAAATATTTTAGATTAATAGGAAGTGATTTAATATTCTGAGATTTACTATCTTTTTTTCTGAGAAACAAAGCTGAAATTATGAGATTTATAAAGTCACAACTAAAGTAAAATATTTAAGAGATTAAAAAAATAAGATTTAAAAAAGAGATTAAGAAAAAAGTGCGAGACATAGTCTCAATTCTGAGAAACAAAACTGAAATTGAGATATAAAGTCATTTTCTAGAAATTCAAGTAAAAATATCTGAGATTAAAAGAAGATTTAAGAGATTAAGAAAAAAATAACGTAGTGTCAATTTCTGAGAAACAAAGCTGAAATTATGAGATATAAATTCACAATTTCTAGAAAGGAATGTAAAAATATTCTAAACATTAAGAAATAATAAAGTAATATAGTCTCAATTCTGAGAAACAAAGTTGAAATTGAGATACAATGTCAATTTCTAGAAATGAAAGTAAAATATTAGGGAGATTAAAAGAAAAAGATTGAGCAACAAAAAAAATTAAGATTTAGTCTAAATTTTGAGATATAGGCCCGGTTTCACAGACTGGGCTTAGGTTAAACCAGGCTTAGGATATAGTTCATTTAGGACGTTTAAGTAATTTTTAATAACTTTCCCTGAAAAAAAAAAAAAAAAAAACATTACTGGTGTGCGTCTAGAGGCAAAACAAAGGCAATGATTTTAAGATCAGTTAGTGCAAATTTCTTTCAGTTTAAACAGCTCAGATTTACAGTTTAGTCTGGGATTAGATTTAAGCCTTGTCTGTGAAACCGGGGGATAAAGTCACAATTTCCAGAAATGAGAGTAAAAATATTTGAGATTTAAAAAAAGATTTAAGAGATAAAGAACAATAAAAATGCTGAGAGAAGAAGTCAGAATTTTTAGAAATTAAAGTAAAAATATTTGAGATTAAATGAAAAAATATTTAAGAGATTAAGAAAAAAATGATCAGATATAAAGTCACAATTTCTAGAAATAAAAGTAAAAAGATGTAATAGATTAAGGGAAAAAATGTGAGACGTAATCTCAATCTTGAGAAACAAAACTGAAATGATGAGATATAAAGTCACAATTTCTAGAAATAAAAGTAAAAATATTCCAGATTAAAAGAAAAGATTTAAGAGATAAAGGGAAAAAATGTGAGATATAATCGCAATCTTGAGGAATTGTGAGATTATTTTAGAAATTAAATAAGAATAAAACAAATTTCGAGAAATAACTTTTCTAGCCGTTACATACTCCTTTTAATCAGCAACACTGGATTAAAAATGCAAATTAATCATGATTATTTCCCAGGTTTATTAAATTAAACTTGCAGTACAATGAGGTCTTTTGAATAATCTGACAAACTACTGTTTGAAACATTTATCGCAGAATAATAATACACTGAAAACAGTATTAGATCAGATCTCTCTTCTTAGGTGATGACTTGTGATTATTTAGTGATGTTACTGATCACCTGCAGTTCCTTCTATTTAAACTAGTAAAAGTAAGTGTGTGCTGGTTTAAGGCTGGCAGAGAATCATCAAGGCCTTCAGTCATTCCTTCTGATGGTGAGCACTCACGCCGAGATGAATAGTAATGCACATGGGGGAAGTATTTCATTCACATATGCCAAACATCAGCAGGAGCCGCAGGACGCACAGTGGACATGTCCTTTCTAAGTGTCACTTTTATTACAGGCCCGGCTGGCTAAGAAAAACCGCCCGCACTCAGCCTATGCAAGTCATTTCTCTTCCATTTTCCACTACACACTGACATCTGACGGCCTATTGCTGGAGAGGTCTGAAAAACCAATTTACCTCCATCTTTTAGTTTTTTTATGGACTATTTTCCTTTGTCATCCCTCGCTTTCCATAGTTACATGAAAACGCAAAAAAGAGCTATGTCTCATATCCTACTGTGATTTAGAAAATATACTGGTGAATGTTAACATCCATAGGTCATGGCATGTACTATAAATGTCATGTTCTATAATGAAGACACCTCTAAAAATCATTGATAGCAGATGGGTATCAGTCCCAGGGCGAATAAATATCCTCTCTCCCTTTCTTGTGGTCGACAAAGACATATCCAGCGAGATGTTCTCAACGTGCTTGCCAGTAAGCTGAAATGATGTATTAGAGAGCAAAGAGACAACATAGCTAATCTTGAAATAACTTTCTCATGTTGTTTTGCGCAATTTCGCCATTTCTATATATCAGATAACACGCGTTGTCAGGCCTCGGAGTGCACTACATCATCTGTGATTCAGATGTGCGCGAATACTCTCCGAGCACGCCGACTGTTTCGCGTAAACGGCTATTTGTCTGCTGCACTTTGATGCACTACGGCTTTCTCTCGAAGTCCCTGGAGGTCATTTTCGAGGGAATTTGTGATGTTTGTTCAAAATAGATCTTTGAAAACAAATCGAAGCAATGTTTACTGAAACGTAATGCACTTTGGTCGTGTTCATTTTTCATTGAATTAGCTATACACACACAAAATGTTTTGACTGTTCCTACCAGACTTTAAGTGCACTAAATTCATAATCATTGCTGACAGACAAAACACGTTTGTGCTGCAAAAGCGCAGCGAGGGAATAAAAATGACAATTTATCAGACAACAGAAGTGTGTGAGAGTATCAAATGCATTATTTGAGCAAGAGGATTCTCTAACAATACTGTTCCCTTGCCTAATATATAAGGGATTATACATGTGTTTATGTATGTATGGGGATCATCATAAAGAATTTAACAATGTCAGTTCTTCAACAGCTCCATTGCTTGTTTTAGTACTTTTAAGGAATAAAAAAGTCACAAAATAAACTAAATGCAGTTGCCAAATGACAAAAAGGTGTTTACACAGACTTTTTAATGAATTGTATTGTTAGAAGCAGCATAAAATGCAATCCAGCATAAGTTTGAACTCGCTATTTAAAAGCGAAATACTAACAAACAACAGTAACACTTTACAATAAGGATTCATTTGTTAATATTAGTTAATGAATTAACTTACATGATTGAACAATGAACAATACATTTATTACACTACCTATTAATCTTTGTTCACAGTGCATTAACTAATGTTAACAAACACAACTTGTGATTTTAAGAATGCATTAGTAAATAAAGAAAAAAGTTAGATCAAATCTCAATTCTGACAAACAAAGCTGAAATTATGAGATCAAGTTATCATTTCTAAAAGAAAAGATTAAAAGAAAGATTTAGGGGGAAAAACATTTATATATTTTATATATTTATATATAGTCTCACATTATGATATATAGTCTGTTCTGAGAAACAAAGATTACATTTCGAGACAAAAAAGTCACAATTTCTAGAAATGAATGTACAAATATTTGAGAGATTAAAAGAAAAATATTTAAGAAATTAAAAAAGATATAGTCTCAATTCTGAAAAACAAAGCTGAAATAAAGTCACAATTTCTAGAAATAAAAGTAAAAATCTTTCAGATGTATACACGTGTTTAAGTATGTATGTGGATCATCATAAAGACAACATCAACAGCTCCATTGCTTGTTTTAGGAACTATAAAATTACTATAAATATTCAGAAAATAAATTAAATCCAGTAGCCAGATGACAAAAAGGTGTTTACACAGACTTTTTAATGAATCGTCTTGTTAGAGGCAGCATAAAATGCAATTGAGCATAAGTTAGAACTAAAAACTAAAACAGTACTAAAACTTTGAACTGAAACAGTATTTAAAAGCAAAATACTAACAACGCTAACACTTTGCATTAAGGTGTCATTTGTTAATATTAGTTAATGTATTAACTTACATGACTGAAGAATGAACAATACATTTATTACACTAGTTATTAATCTTTGTTCATGTTAGTTCACAGTGCATTAACTAATGTTATAAAACACAACTTGTGATTTAAAAAATGTATTACACTAAAAAAAAGGTGCTTTACGATGCTATAGAATAACCTTTTTTGTTTAAATGGTTCCATAAAGAACCTTTAACATCTGAAGAACCTTTCTGTTTGACAAAGGTTCTTTGTGGCGAAAGAAGGTTCTTCAGATTGTAAAAGTTAAAAAAGAGATGGTTCTTTAAAGAACCTTTGACTAAATGGTTCTTCGTGAAAACAAAAACGGTTCTTCTGTGGCATCGCTGTGAGGAACCTTTTAAAGCACCTTAATTTTTAAGAGTGTAGTAAATGCTGAAATTTACATTAAGATTAATACATGCTGTACCACACTGGTTGCACTGAATGTTTTTGATTCACTAAAATTAACCAGTTCATTAAAGTAATTTGTTTTGAAAACAAACACAGGTCACAGTCATAGTATTCTAGTGTGTTTTTTAGTCTGCAAAAAGATGAAGAGCTTTACGGCTCAAAATGTTACCTGTGGTGAGAACATGAAATAAATTTTTTTGCCTTTTTGGAGCAGCAGAAGAATGAATGGGGCAAAAACTGTTAATGACATTCAGTTGTTGCATGTTTTTGGAAATGTTTTGGAAAACAAAAACCTCACTAAAAAAATACAAAAGTTTGGGATCAGTCTCTTATGCTCACCAAGGCTGTTTATTTGATTAAAAATACAGAAAGAAACAGTAATATTGTGGAATATTCTTACAATTTAAAAGAACTGTTTTCTTTTTAAATAAACTTTAAAATATAATTTATGCCTGTGATGCAAAGTTGAATTGTTGTCAGCCATTACTCCAGTCTTCAGTGTCACATGATCCTTCAGAAAAAAATCTAATATGCTAAATTATTATCAATTTTGGAAACTGGAACCTTGGAAATTTAGGAACCTGTGATTCCTATTTCAGGATTCTTTGATGAATAAAAAATCAAAAAGAACAGCATTTATTCAAAAAAGAATAATAATGTAAGTCTCCACTGCCCTTTTTTAAAATCAATTTTAACATATCCTTGCTGAATAAAAATATGAATTTTTATTTAAAAAAAAAGAAAGAAAAAAATTACAGACCCCAAAATTTTGAACAGTAGTGTATATTGCTAGTACACAACATTTCTATTTCGAATAAATTCTGTTCTTTTGAACTTTTTATCCCTTAAAGAATCCTGAAAAAAGTATCACAGGTTCCAAAAAAAATAAAATAAATCAGTACAACATTTTTCAACAATGATAATAATCCTGCATATTAGAATGATTTCTGAAGGACACTGAAAACTGAAGTAATAATGTTGAAAATTCAGCTTTGTATCACAAGGATAAATTATATTTTAAAATAAATTAAAATAGAAAAGCTTTATTTTAAACAGCAATAATATTTCACAATATTACTGTATTTTCTGTATTTTTGATCAAATAAATGCAGCCTTGATGAGCATAAAAAAACTTCTTTAAAAAAACATTACAAATTTTACTAAATCCTAACTTTTGTACGGCAGTGTATACAATTAAACTTAAATTTATTCAGACACCTTCAACATTTCTCACATTATCAGTTTATGGTAATTGAAATATGACAAGAACTCAGAGTTAAACTGTATCAGAACAAATTCATGTTGATAATGTCAGACTTTGATAGAAAGGTATGTAAAAATTCAGACAACTGTTAGTATGACAATATTTACACAATTATCAATACTTTCTTGACCAATTACCAAGCAATGCTTCATTTTCATTTAGTCTGTGGCATAAAAAGGTAGCATTAGCAATTAAAGAAAGAACACTTAAGCAAAACATGGTCAGGTCAAAGTGTCTGAACGTTTTGGGGGGTTTAATATGTCAGTTTACTTTATTGTGCTATTCTCACTTACATAAATGAACTATAGTGTCCCACACCCACTAGTAAAAAAATATCAAAAATTATATCTGGTGTCTAAATAATTTTTGGTTAGACTGCAGGTATATATTTTTTACAGTTATTTTAGAGGCAGCATAAACTGCAGTCCAAAAATTGCCCTTAAACTATAACACCATTTCAAATTTTTTCAAATTTCAAATTTTTTTCAAATACAATATTTCAAACAAAATGCATAATGTGTATCTTTAACTACATGTTGTCATATTAACTAATCAAAAATTAAAATCATTAAATCTGGATGTGCATAAGCAATATGTGTTTGCTTCACTAAATAAAACAAACAAAAGAAAAAGAAAAACAGGCTCATAAGAGTCAATAGTTCATGCTGAATGTTTCTGATTCACTAAAAAAGAACCAGCTCATTAAAGTAATATGGTAAAAAAAAAACATTATATTTGGTTCAAACTCAACTCTATAACACATATCTGTCTTTGCTCAGACGATGTTGTGCTCTAAGACAGCCGATTGAACAGCCCTGCACCTCTTCAAGTAGACTGCCCTTGACTTGACTCTCAATCCAATAATTAGGCAGAGGGCTCACTGGAAGGGACGGCTCCAGGCCCCGCACCCCCCTGCGGTTCCGCTAGAAGACATTCCATAACCCAAGATTGAGAGATTAATTTAGATTATCAGCGCCATGAGCCAAACCCAATCTGATTACTCCAGCTTTAGGCTTAATAAGTAAAACAAACAGCGCTATCTCTGGATCTTATCGACGGACAATTGTAGCTGATGAGAGCGGCTGATAAGGAAGGTACCACTCAGAGGAAACGATACACCCGAGTCTCTTTCCGCGGACCCAGCGGGAGGCTCCTGGGTAAAGCCTGAATAACAAATGAGTTTGCTGCGGATTTGGCTAATCATCCCAGGCCTCGAAGCCCCCCGGACAATTCTCAACTTATCGCAAGAGTCAGAGCACTTGAACTGGAGACCCCTACCCCTAATTAACAACCCACCACAAATGAAAACCAGCTGCTAATAATTACATAATTAAAGTGCCTATGGGGGAAAAAAAAGCATAATTTCTGCAGCCATCGTCATAAATCTTGTGCTGTCCGAGCCTATACTTTCAACGTGAACTTTTTCCCGAGCAGGTTAATGCATTACTCATACAAAAAACAGTATCCCTTTGTATTTTTATTGGACCTGCTTTATAACAAAGAGAAGTCTGAGTGGTCTACGTGAATGTCTATGGTTTGCCGAGGGCACGGGCTCTGACGCTTCGGCGTGTCACCATCTGCGAAGGCTTTTTTGCTTTCGAATCCGATCCTCCTTCTTAAGAACACAGGAGGAGGTCATTACGGAGATAAACAAGCTGCCACTTTACACCTTCTTCTGTGACTAAACACGCCTCGAATTCAAATATCTAAGCTTTATTATTGCAAAATTAGACAAGGGTGGGGCGGAAAAATAAAAACAGTGACTGATTTTGCTAACACACTCCAGAAACAGCATTTGGTTTTACTTTTGATAATTCAAGCCTCACTCCCCAAGCTGGAACCAGCAGTGGCATGGCAATTAGGCAATTAAAACTATTTCACAGAATAAGCCATAAACACCTCTAAGTGTATTGTAGCCGGGGTCACATGCCTAGATGGCCATAATGCGTGATCTTTCACCAACTTCTTTTCCAGGATGATTAATAGTTTAATTTCTACGAATTATTCAGACACACAAAATATTTGATAGACCGACAGCTATTACCAAATCTAGTAATTGACATGTTGTCAGGATGAAAGGTGTAATTTGTTTTCAGAGCACTTAACAGGGTTAGAAAAGCCACCGGTCTTAGCATCATCAATCATCCGTCATTGAGCGGCGGGGCAATAGCGTGCGCGCGGGTGAAATGTGCTGAGCTGAATGAATACTGTCAGACAGCTCACTTCCTTTCTTTGAATGTGTACACACTGTTTTTACTGTAAAGATAATTACAACAAGTCCTCTGGTGCGTTATTTGTCCTATTGAAATGAGTGATCCCTCTGGCAGAACAGTTTTTTTTTTTTTCCTGTTGAGGTAATTGAGTCGCAAACATTTTCCAAAAAATAAAGTTTGTGACACAAATAACTCTGCCATTCATTTATCAAAGGATCCTGACAAAAATGTACTCGGCTGTCTTGAACAGCAAATCAGCATTTTAGAATGATTTCTGAAAGATCATGTGACACTGAAGACTGCAGTAATGATGCTGAAAATGTAGCTTTGATCACAGGAATAAATTACATTTTGAAATATATTCAAAGAGACAGTCGTCATTTTATACTATATTTATACTACTACTTTTGCTGTATTTTAGATCAAATAAATGCAGACTTGGTGAGCAGAAGAAACTTCTTCAAAAATATTGTAGTCCATTGTGTTTAATATGATTATGTTTAATTAGAATGTTTTTTTTTTCTAGAATTAAATTAAATCTGGCTTTATATTAGGTGGCCTTAACTACTGTGTAATTACATCAAAAAACAAGTAAAATGTACATAATGTGTTCATATTGTATTGCAAAACACTTTTGCTGCTATTGAGGTGGGCTATTGAACCTGGTTTGGTGCTATAGGTAGTTGTAAGGGTGGGTTAAGGTGCAGTGGATTTATAAATGTAATTACAGAAATTATTTACAGATGTAATTACATGCATGTATTTTTTAAAATATAAGTACAATGTAAAAACACAATAAATGCATTGTATCAAATTATTAATTTAAATGTAAGTACATGGTAGTTAAAACCACTTAATGGTGGTAAAGGGGGACCCAAATTTATTATTGTGTTTACTTTTTTGGTTCTTAATATTTGTTTGAGTATAATGGTCAGCATGACAGCATCGGCACCCAAAGAAAAAAGCGTAGCGATTAGGAAACCTGTTTGAAAATGATAGCGAAAACTGAATGACTTTTCAGCATACACTATACTCTTTACCTTACTGTTCATGTTTTTAATGCAGATAATTAATGCTTTAATTAAAATGGCACGCTAACACAACATTTCAATATTGGGTGTCATACATTACCAGTCAAAAGTTTTTGAACAGTAAGACTTTTAATGTTTTTTTAAAGAAGAAGTATTTTCTGCTCACCAAGCCTGCATTTATTTGATCCAAAGTACTGCAAAAACAGTAAAATTTTGAAATATGTTTTCTATTTGAATATATTTTAAAATGTCATTTATTCCTGTGATATCAAAGCAGATTTTTTTTCAATATCATTCTAATATTCAGATTTTCTGCTCAAAAACATGAGCTGAGTAGAATTTTTTTTTCAAGTTTCTTTGATGAATAGAAAGTTCAGAAGAACAGCATTTATCTGAAACAGAAATCTTTTGTAACATTCTAAATGTCTTTATCATCACTTTTGATCAATTTAAAGCAACCTTGGTAAATAAAAGTATTAATATCTATCATTTCATTCCCCAAATTAGACTGACTCCAAGCTTTTGATTGGTATAGTGTATGATGTTACAAAAGGTTTGTTTTTCCAGATAAATGCTGATCTTTGGTTCTTTCTATTCATCAAAGAATCCTGAGAAAAATTTATTCATATATTAATAATAATAAAAAATGTTTCTTGAACAGCAAATCAGTATATTAGAATGATTTCTGAAGGATCGTGTGACACTGAAGACTGGAGTAATGATCAAATTTAGCTTTGATCACAGGAATAAACTACATTTTAGCAGTTATTTTAAATGGTAAAAATATTTCATAATACTTTTGCTGTATTTTGGATCAAATAAATGCAGGCTTGGTGAGCAGAACAGACTTCTTTAAAAAACATTAACATAACATGTTTTGACTGCTAGTGTATGTTGTTCTGTGTGTTTGTCATTTAAATGCAATGCAATACGCCTTTCTGTCTTCTTCATCTTTGTCCTTTTGCCAAAGCTAATCTCAGTGCCACGTGTTCAACCCCCAATGGAAGGTGAGCGAAGAGTTTGGGAAACCTGTTTGAAAACAGTAATTTTTTTGGCATGACTTTGTGCAGTAGTGACAGACTTCACCCTAATATTCCTGCATTTCCCTTTAGGTAATATTTCAGATATAAAGTTAATATTTATTTATCATATGCTATTCAGCGCACTCTCGCTGATATTCTTTTATTTAAATTTTATTTCTTTTATTTTTCTGCTCACAAACATTTTTTATTGTACTTATTTATTAAAATATCCACTTGTTTGAGCATCACAACCTTTCACTTTCTTGCTTATCCTTGTCCTTTTGGCAAAGCCAGGCTCACTCCCGCTGATATTCTTATGAGTTTACTTCAAAAGAGCGCGGCAGCAAGTACAGAACGTACAGCATGTGGCGATGAGACGTTAAAGCCAATCACATCGGGAATGGGGCAAATCTGAAGCAGATTTCTTGTATTTACATTATTCTGTGCTTGTGACTTTAAACAGCGTCAGCCAATTACGAGCTCAATTCGCACAAACCCGGCCATGACTATCTGAGGCCTTTGTTTTCCTTTATGTGTACTGTAAAGGAGTTTTCTGTGCTCAGGGGAAGCTGTTTTTCTAAGCAAGCATGTTGACACATCATTGTACCGCTACACAAGGCCATGATTGGGGCCGTGGGTTTTCCAGCACATTTCAACTTCTGACAGACTGAAGGTTAAGATGTTCTGAATTAGATTTGAATTACAACCACTAAATGCCCCTGTCAGAGTTAATTACGCCTGACACTGGCCATATACATCCAGCTGACTGGCTCTTATAGGAAAGCTCATAGCTTAAACAAAGACAGACTCTAAAGGCATATCTCCTAAAATTGTCAAAAGATAATGAGCTAACAGAGGCACATTTCTGGTTAAAGAATGCTAATCCATCTTTTAGCCGCGACTATTGCTCCACAAAAATGCCAGCAGGATATTCGCGCACAGCTGTGAAGAGGGAAAAAACTGGACAAATCGTGAGCCAAGGGCTGGTTTTAAGGTTTTGATTATAAGGATCACACAAAACGCATAAACACACAGCAATTTTCTAATGCATTTCACATCCAAGTGTAGAGCCTGCTTTGAGTTCGCTAATATTTGCAGTCGAGTCTCTAGCACGTTTGAGGGATTGGGATTCAAAAGTGTCTTGTTTGATATTATCATAACGTCTAGCAGTGATGAAAATACATCAGGATTTTATTTCAGGGATTAGAACAATTTTTGGGGCTTCGGGGAGGCGGATTCGCACAAGCTGCAGTGAGGAGCGGCACAGAAAATCAAAATGTAAAGCTCCCTTTTTCTCCGCTGTAGTTGTTTAAGTCTTTTGACACAGTAATTGCCCAGGGCTGTGCACATGGGAACAAGGTATCCTTAAACAACGGTCAAAGTCTTTGCTAAAAAAAAAAAAAGAAAATGAAAGAATGAAGAAATAAATTAAAATTCCTGTGTGAGATGCTGAAAATAAACAGTGTGCTAAGGCTGGCATCAACAATTTGCAGGACGGCCTCTGCTCTTTCTCAGACCGAGCGCCTCCCAACTTGACTGCAGCTCAGATCACACTTCCCACCCCACCAGGTGTGAAAGGCCCACCTCGTCCAAAAACTTTAGAGTCCAAAGACACAAATTTATAGGCAGTGACCTGGGAAACATGATCTGGGAATTTAATCTAGTATTAATTTGTGTACCATCCTTAAGTTTAGGGATTCGATGTAAACCTGTTTTCACCTCAGAGTGTAAAAATAAACATACAATTACAAGATACAGTTTAAAATAAGAAATGAACTGACACTGACATAAAAAACTACACTTTGAAATATATATATACTTTGAAATTCTGAGAAATAATTGCAGTTGTTAGATATAAAGTTACAATTAGGACGTAAAGTTAATATTGATGTAAAGCAATTATGAGGGAGCTGTAATTGTTAGTGATATAGTCAATATTTTGAGAAATAGTTGCAAAATGAGATATTGTCAAAATTGCAACTGTTAGATTCAAAACTAGTAATTGTGAGAAACAATTGAAGTTTTGAGATTTAAATAAAGTCACAATTGAGAGATGTAACGTAACGATTACAAATAGTCGTAATTGTTAGCTATAAAGTCACAATTCTGAGAAAGAGTTGCTATTGTTAGATATGAGAAATAAAGTAGTAATTGTTAGTGATATAGTCAATATTCTGAGAAAAAAGTTGCTGTTTTGATAAAGTCATATATAAAGTCGAAATTATGAGAAATAGTCACAACTATAAGTCACAATTTTGAGGAATAGTTGCAGAATTGAGACTATTAGATTTCAAGTCATTGTGAGACATAATTAAAATTTTTAGATTCAAATAAAGTCACAAGTGCAAAATATATAGTCACAATTGCAAGATATGAAATAACGAATGCTAAAAATAGTCACAACTGTTAGATATAACGTCAAAATTCTCGGAAATAGTTGCAATTTTTAGATAGCAAGTGGTAATTATGAGAAACAAAGTAGTAATTGTTTAGGGATATAGTCAATATTCTGAGAAATAGCTGCCGTTTTGATAAAGTCATAATTGCGACATATAATGTTGCAACTAAGATAAAAGTCGCAATAAAAAGAAATAGTCACAATTTTGAGAAATATTTGCAAAATTGAGTTATTCTCACAGTTGTGAGAAATAGTTGCAATTGTTAGATTTAAAGCCATAATTGTAGATACTTGAAATTTAGAAATTGACATAGTCACAAAGTGCAAGATATGTCACAGTTGTGAGATACAAAATAATGATTATTACAAAAAAGTCGGCATAGTTATATATAAAGTCACAATTCAGGGAAACAGTTGCAATTTTTTAGATAGCCAATAAAAATTTTAGTAATTGTTAGAGATGCAATCAATATTCTGAGAAACAACTGCTGTTTTGATAAAGTCTTAAATGCAAGATTTAATGTTGCAACTAAAATATAGGTTGCAATAATGAGAAATAGTCACAATTGTAAGTGACAATTTTGTGAAATAGTTGCAAAATAGAGATATTCTCACAGTTGTGAGAAGTAGTTACAACCGTTAGATATAAAGTCACAATTCTGGGAAATAGTTGCAATATTTAGGTACGTTGTAATTATGAGAAACAAAGTAGTAATTGTTAGAGATATAGTCAATATTCTGAGAAATAGTTCTGTTTTAATAAAGTCATAATTTAATGTTGCAAAGGCGATTAGATATAGAAAGTCATAATTACAAGAAATAATTAAAATTGTAAGTCACAATTTTGAGAAATAGTTGCAAAATTGAAATGTTCTCACAGCTGCAATAAATAGTTGCAAATGTTAGACTTAAAGTCACAATTATAAGAAAAGATTTCACAGTTGTCACAATTGCGAGATACAAAATAATGATTATTACAAAAAGTCGCCATGGTCAGATATAAAGTCACAATTTAGGGAAATGCAATTTTTAGATAGCAAATTACAATTAGGATGTAAAGTTGTAATTTGAGAAACAAAGTAGTAATTGTTAGAGATACAGTCAATATTCTGAGAAATAATTGACGTTATGATTAAGTCATAGGTCATAATAATGAGAAAGTCACAACTGTAAGTCACAATTTTGAGAAAAAGTTGCAAGAAATAGTTGTAATAAATAACTATTAGATTTAAAGCCATAATTGTGAAAAATAATTGAACTTTCAAGATTTAAACAGTCACAAAGTGCCAGATATAAAGTCACAACTGTGAGGTATAAAATAAAGATTATTACAAATAGTCGCAATTGTTCGATATAAAGTCACAATTCTGAGAAAGAGTTGCAATTGTTAGGTATAAAATTACGATTAGGATGTAAAGTTGTACTTATGAGAAACAAACTAGTAACTGTTAGAGATACAGTCAATATTCTACATAGTTGCCGTTTTGATAAAGTCATAATTGCGAGATATAATGTTGCAACTAAGATATAGGTCACAAAAACAAGAAATAGTCACAAATTTGAGAAATAGTTACAAAATTGAGATATTGTCACAGTTGCGAGAAATAGTTGCAACTGTTAGATTTAAAGCCATTATTGTTAAAAATGTATATAGTCGCAATATATAAAGTCACAATTGTGAGATACAAAAAAACGATTAGTACAAATAGTTATATAGTAGAGCAGTTGTTAGATATAGTCACAATTCTGAGAAATAGTTGCATTTTTAAAGTCACAATTCAAGATAAAAGTCACAATTATAGCAGTCACACTGTAACAAAGTAACAATTATGATAAATGAATCTGCAGTATTAGTTGTGCGTTACAAAGTCACAGTTGTGAGATACAAAGTTGCAATTTCAAAATCTAGTTTTTGGGATAGTTACGATAGATACTTACGTGTTTGGAACGACATGAGGGTGAGTAATAATGACCGATTTTTTACTTTTGGGTGAACTATGCCTCTAAGACAGCTACCTTTTTTATTTCTTTATTCAGTTTTCATACAAATAACACACTTTTGCGGTGGCGTACCTCAAAGCTTAGCTGTGTAATTTAAACTGAGAGCCTGGCCCAGAAACACCTCATTAGTACCCTCTCAGGTGTGCCTAAATGGATGCCCACTTCATGACGCTTAAAAAAACGTTACTCGCCGAGCTATACACATCACTGGGGAGCCTCAGAGTTGACCCAGAGAATCAGCTCCCCTGCTATTTATAGGTATACATTACACACCAAGTGAAAATTAGGTTACCCAGTAGTGTACACAGAGCAGTGGCCCACGGGTCCTAGCCGACCCTACAAAGCGTGTTTAACAAAACAGTCACTGAGCTTAATATACTCCGCTTATTATCAAGGGTAGGATTAGGGTAGGATTTGGCAAGCCATAAATATATCATAGCTTCATTAAATCTGGACACTGCGGTAACGTACACCAGAAAATAAACGATTTAACCTCCCAACACTCAACAAACCCTAAATGCTCTTGTGCAGTGCTATAAGGGTGGAAAAAGGCCTGGTCTGAAAGGGGCTTACATATGAAACCACTTAATTAGAGCTCCCAAAAACTATGCCCCGCTGTTCCAAGCAGGCATTAAGCAGTTGACATGGTGAGTTTGTTGTGGTGGGGCCTAACAGGCTTGTGTTTGTGTCTCATCATCAGCTGTTGCGGTCTTAACTCAAATGTTATCTGAGAGGCAAGAGCCATTTAGATCAGCTTTGATGGCTTTTAGGATAATTGTATAAACAACCAATTGCTAGTTTAGAGGGATTACTTTGTCTGAATCAGCCCTCTGGTTCATTTTGAAAAGCGAAATACTCCTAATGGCCAAGTAGGTCTTAAAGGAATAGTCCAGGTTCAAAAGTTAAGCTTAATTACTGCATACGTGGCATGTTGATTAGTATCAATAACGTGATATCGCGATAGCGAAACTGTCTCGATTTAGAAAATAGTATAGTAACTTCTTATTCTAACATAACAGGTATTTATGGTTGTGTTTTGGGCCATTATGTTTTGGAACAGTGTCTGTCAAATGAACTAAAACCGAAAGCACAATATGGCTCAATTCTTTTTATCAAGTCTGTTTTCGCTGTGCATTTCAAAGCGAAGTGCGCACTTTAATTAGGTGATCAGCTCGTGATCCGGTGTTTTCTGCATCTCAGAACGGCTCAGTTCACAGCGAATGCAGTTGAACTGTGATTTTAGCACATGTTTAGGAACGCAACAGCCATCGGTTATGCTTTATTTTCATGGCAGATGATTACAGCATTTCACTAGATTTGTAGTGAGCCTGTTTTCACTGAAGCTTAAAAGTGCAGTATGAACTGCTGACAGCTAGCGGTTTAAATGGTAACATTACTGCAGTTCAAATTCAAAATATCTCTTTCAAGTGTAGAAATTAGGAAAGAAATATTGTATCTCCCTACTGTAGTGTAAAGCAATAGTAATATACCTATGAAATAACATTTTCATTTATTTTGCAGTGCAGCTGTTTTGCACTATAAGGCTATTACTGTCATTGTTATTATTATGTGAATATAATTTCGATTGAGTAAGTATATCACAAATAAAAAGAGGGTTAGAGTCCTTTAAAGTTCAAGTACAAGTCAATTCACTGACTTTTTCTGAAGTTTTCTTAGTTAAGAACATGGGTTGGAGCTCTTATTTGGAACTCTCAAAGTGCATTAGATAGAAGAATTTAACTTTAAAATGTACAAAATGTTCCATTTTCTTCAATTTTAGTCACAATCTCTTATCGTGAGATTTTGATATTTTTACACCCCTAATTGTTTTTTTTTTTTTAACGTTTCAGTGACGCACTTAGAGTGAAAGTCAATAGGGCCGTTTTTGAAAGATTAAAAGATGTGAAGCTTATTCTGTTAAAATTTGTATATAATTTTAGTTGTCAAGTTGTATGGAAATTTTAATGTTTACATCTTGTGGCTTTATTTCATTAAGTATTTTAACATGAATGGATGGGCCCCTTTTACTTCCATTGTTAGTGCCTGTAATCCAGATTCAATCCAGATTTTTTTTTTTTTTTTTGAGGGACAAGTAGATGTAGTAATATAATCAAAATGATTCCGTAAGAGCCGTCCGGTGAGCTTAACTTGTACTGAACCCGGAATATTGCTTTAAAACCATTTTGATGTTCATGCATAGTGGCAGACGTTACATTTAGCAAAACACATTTAAGCATAAAAATCGGTTTTAGCTCCAGCATGTGCAAGCCAAAATGTTTTTTGTCTAGTCCATATTTCTGACATGCATGTCACAGTTCCTCTGATTCCATCATCCGCAAAACACATCGATTATACTCGCCCCATGACAGATCTGGCTAATTGTCGGCCTGTTGGTTTATTTAAGCTACATACCAACCTTACATTCTCATGCGTTGCGAGCATACAAAATCAATTCAAGCCCTTCCCTCAGACATGCCTGCGTGGAGCACTTTACGTACAGTAAGAGAATATGCGCTCTAATAATACTGTAATGTTATATATTGGCTTATTTTTCTTTTCCTTAATAATACATGTGTTGTGTTAAGTTCAGCCGGCAGGAATTTCACTGCGTATGTTTGCCTAGACAGAAAATAGACAGTCCAAATCTATCCCAGGTTGCCTCTTGGTGAAAATCTGGCCTTCTTAAAAGGAAAAATATATAGATGAAGGGTTTGGATATCAGATTATCATCAAGTAGCACAAGTTCCCCCTGTATTTTGTAGCAGATTTTAGTATCAAGTCTCGACTTCAAAGTAGCTCATTACACTAAGTCCTGATTTCATGGTCACAGCTGCATTGTATTAGCAATCACAGCATCTATACATAGTGAGCTGTGGTTTCTTCTTAGGGAATGGGCGGAATATTGCGGCTTATCTTACAGATATCCATGTCATTCAGGCGTGTGTGATTGAGACGCTCCTTTTGAGGCTCCATCGATGATGAATCAAGTTCAGCAATGAAAACAAGCCCAATAACAATTTGATTGCCACACACACAAGGTTGATAGTTCTAAAAAGAAAATACAGGAGTTTTTACCTTCTCTGTTGGAGTGCAGATATTACAGCCACTCATGAGTTTCCAATGGAAGTAATTTTCCCAGCATTTCCCGCCTGGCACACCAGTCATCGGCCTCCTCACGCTCTTGTCAGTCTTGCGGTGAGTCACAATTTGTGGCGTAAACATGATACGCCAAACAAAATATGTGACGTTATCAATTCCTAATTCAAATGGACACATAAATTGCAGTGGTTTAATTCCTGAAGCATACAACAATTATTTGAATTCATCCCATTTAATAATAGATGCCTGATGGCTGTGTGTTCACAGGGATCCCGGCACAATCAAGCTCAAGGATTTGTATCGAGTTACTCATGACTACGAGTAAAAAGAGGACTAAGTAACCAGACTGTTTGAAGACTGGACTGTCTAATCACACTATGTGGGCTCACATGAAAGCCTAGGAGGGATTATGATTCAAACATCAGTTCTTAACATATTTCTGGCATCTTTTTTCCCATTTATGGACTATACATCAGAGACAGTTTCACTAAATCCTTTAAGAATATTGAACACTTACCAAAAAAACTATGGTACGGTGACGAAATCAGAATCGTTATTTATCTTTTCTTCACAATGACAGTCAACAGTGGCCTATAGAGGGGTGTCAAGCACTACTTTTTTATACAGTCGTGGCCAAAAGTTTTGATAATTACATAAATATTGGAAATTGGAAAAGTTGCTGCTTAAGTTTTTATAATATCAATTTGCATATACTCCAGAATGTTATGAAGAGTGATCAGATGAATTGCATAGTCCTTCTTTGCCATGAAAATTAACTTAATCCCGAAAAAAGATCTTTCCACTGCATTGTTAAGAAGGCTTCAGGGCGTCCAAGAAAGTCCAGCAAGCGCCAGGATCGTCTCCTACAGAGGATTCAACTGCGGGATCGGAGTGCCACCAGTGCAGAGCTTGCTCAGGAATGGCAGCAGGCAGGTGTGAGCGCATCTGCACGCACAGTGAGGCCAAGACTTTTGGAAGATGGTCTGGTGTCAAGAAGGGCAGCAAAGAAGCCACTTCTCTCCAAAAAAAACATCAGGGACAGATTGATCTTCTGCAAGAAGTATGGCGAATGGACTGCTGAGGACTGGGGCAAAGTCATATTCTCTGATGAAGCCTCTTTCCGATTGTTTGGGGCATCTGGATAAAGGCTTGTCCGGAGAAGAAAAGGTGAGCGCTACCATCAGTCCTGTGTCATGCCAACAGTAAAGCATCCTGAGACCATTCATGTGTGGGGTTGCTTCTCATCCAAGGGAGTGGGCTCACTCACAATTTTGGCCAAAAACACAGCCATGAATAAAGAATGGTACCAAAACACCCTCCAACAGCAACTTCTTCCAACAATCCAACAACAGTTTGGTGAAGAACAATGCATTTTCCAGCACAATGGAGCACCGTGCCATAAGGCAAAAGTGATAACTAAGTGACTCGGGGACCAAAACGTTGAAATTTTGGGTCCATGGCCTGGAAACTCCCCAGATCTTAAAACTTGTGGTCAATCCTCAAGAGGCGGGTGGACAAACAAAAACCCACTAATTCTGACAAACTCCAAGAAGTGATTATGAAAGAATGGGTTGCTATCAGTCAGGATTCCAGAGGTCCTGAAAAAGAAGGGCCAACACTGCAAATACTGACTCTTTGCATAAATGTCATGTAATTGTCGATAAAAGCCTTTGAAACGTATGAAGTGCTTGTAATTATATTTCAGTACATCACAGAAACAACTGAAACAAAGATCTAAAAGCAGTTGAGCAGCAAACTTTGTGAAAACTAATATTTGTGTCATTCTCAAAACTTTTGGCCACGACTGTACATATAAAATGATAATTATGCTCGCGTACACAAATGATATCCAACTTATGATAGTACTGATAATAAATTGCGCGCTATAGCGTTCATCACTTGACGCGCTATAACGACTTTACGGCACTTCTTAATACTCAATACAGTAAATAAGCTGAACTAAACAAGCAGCGACTTAGACTGTGATCATGTGCTATGATAATTATTTACTGCATATAAATGGAGAGGCTCATAACATCTCACCGATCTGTAGAACAGCGGCCATTCTCCACTCCTTCATTATGGCAAATACCATTTTCTTTAATGCGGAAGTAACGTTAAGCTTATGAGTGAGACTTCTGTTTCATTAGCCCCTATATGGAAAAATAAGAATAACGTCCAGTAAACGGTAAAACTGCTTGCACTACAAACCAGTGTGTTCATAATTAAGATAATACCCTAAAATAATATGGTAAGACACAACAATTTGCAACATCAATCCGCAAAACAGCTAGCAAAAATAGCTAGACTCTGATGAGACCTGAAGCCAAACCTATAAAATGTACAAATGGCCGCGCCTGCTCTTACATTGGAAAAAAAGGTGGATACATGTCTCTTAATTTATTGTTGTGTTTTATCAATGTTTTGGACATTTTTTAAAGTTCTGCACCTGTTTTCTCAACTACAAACAGGTTTTAGGACGCACTGTGACATTAAAAACTAACTAGCTTGAACCGTTACCACTTATTTTTCCCATAAGAGTGGGCAAGGCCATTTGTAAATTTCATGGGTCTGTCTCATCTGCGTTCAGCTATTTTTAGCTGTAGAAAAACAGATGATATTGCAAAAGTTGGTGTGTCTTACTATATTGTTTAAATGTATTATCTTAATTATGGTTTGTAGTGCAGATAGTTTTACCGTTTACTGTACATTATTCTCGTTATATCCCTATAGTGGCTAATGAACTGGACATATTTCCCATATGCTTATGTCTGCGTCGAAGAATAAGGTGGTTATGTGGAAGGAAGGAGGCCAATTTTATTTAGTCACTTTGGTTTGATGCCATTTTAGACAGAAGTTAAGGATGTTGCATCATTTGAATATCCACTCTGATTGGTCAGTTTAGTAATGAGAGAAGCATTAAAGGAATAGTTGACCCAGAAATAAAAATTGCTGAAAATTTTACTCACCCTTACGCCATCCAGGATGCACAGGTATAGTCAAAAGTTTACATACACCTTGCAGAATCTGCAAAATGTTATTTTACTAAAAATAAGAGGGGATCATACAAAACGCATGCTATTTTTTATTTAGTATTGACCTAAATAAGATATTTCACATAAAATACATACAGTCCACAAGAGAAAATAATAGCTATAGCTATAATAGCTATATATATATATTTTTTTTTTTTCCATTTAGTACTGCCCTTCAGAAGCTATTTGCATTTTTCCCCCAAAGACAAAATAAGTTAAATTTAAAAAATAAGTTAAAGTTTTACCCCCCAGTAAAAACCCAAATAGTTGCATATGACTCCCTCAGTTGTCCTCAGTGTAAAAGGTGGATCTCTAAATCTCACAGTCATTGTTGGAAAAGGTTCAAAAACACAAAAATGCTAAAAACCGAAATAATTTGTAGGACCTGAAGGATTTTTCTGATGAACAGTGGCAGTTTAACTGTACAGGACAAACAAGAGACTCATGAGCAACTATTACTAAACCAAAAAAAAAAAAAAACCTAAGAATCAAGTGTATGTAAACTTTTGACTTTAACTGTATATTCATTTATTTCTTCATCAGAACAGATTTTGAGAATTTAGCATTACATCACATGCTCACCAGTTGATCCTCTACTAAAGTAAACGGGTGCCGTCAGAATTAGAGTCCAAGCTGCTGATTAAAGCAATAATCCAGTTCATCAATTAACGTCTTGTGAAGGGAAACCTATTATCTGAAGAATCTAATATTTTTTATTTCAAACAAACAAGTTTGAAGGACATGAGAATGAGTAAATAATAACAACAAGAGTCAAGTGTTTCTTCAATATCTAATTGTAATACTTCATGAGTGGAAAAAAATAAGATATATAATATAATTCTTTATAGAGAAACATATTTTCTAAGACCCAGTCTATCCGTGACATGAGTTGCTCTCTTAGACAGGAAGGATCAAACAGTCTTATGTTCAACGAAAACAAATCTTCCACTCTTGTCTTCTCACCTCTCAGCATCTGGAATAAATATCCAGCTCTCCCTGGAACCATAACTACACAGAACATAGTTATTCCATGTTATTGGTGATTTTCACAACAATCTAAAATGTGTCAGGGCCACTACTCTCTGTTATCTTATCCGCAGATATTAAAAAGGCTACATTGTTTAATTGGAAACAAGGGCAGTCACTCACTCCACAGTGAGACAATCTGCAACCATTTATCCAGAAATGACGTGGGTGGGAGAAAGTCCGAAGAGCGAGTCCTGGGAGAAAAGCGAAAGGTGCCGTTCAGCTGGGTGGACTTGTCCATCCGTGCAGGCCCTCTTGCGAAGACAAGGCTGGGACGCACGACTGCTTTGTATCACGTCTCAACAAACAGTGCGTTTCTGCTCAGGAGGTTCAGCGTATAAGGGTAATTACCTTCAGATGAAAGGGAACATGACTGACCACAAACCTGATGTTAGGCATTAGAGGCTGAACCACTTCACTGAACACAACTGCGAGGGCTGTGAAAAATAAAATACCATAATCCGTGTCCATAACAACGGATACGAAGCGGGTAAAAACGCAGATGGTTGAGTTGAGGATAACAGGTGTCGATCACAGAGACCAGGCCAAGATTTTTTCTTTAAAAAAGTATTTAATTTGTCATGCAATTTTGTTTTTTTAAACACAAATTTAGCCAGGCTAAAATGTGTCAGGAAAGTCAATTTCACACTTCCTGTATTCCTTCAATCATTGCTTTTTGGACTGGCACATGCCATTCTGACGGACCCGTGATTGCATCTCAGACGGATGACATTTCTCATTCGAGTTAAACGAGGGGAACATGACCGTTAGACTAAACTCTCATTACTCTCCTCTGCAAACAGTGGGGGCAATTTACAGACACCACTCAAGACTAAAACACTGTTATTGCAAATGGAAATAGGCCCTGGGACCCAAATGATTCTGTTAATTATTTCTGCATCTCGCCAGCCCGAGATGTCATGCTGTTCCAAAGCCCCCTGCTCAGACTTCATTTCAATATTCCCCAGATTGCTTTTGTGGTTCATGAGAGGAGAAAATGGGTGCGTGGCCAGGAGTGAGAGGAGAAGGGAGGCAGACTTGTCTGAGCTGACGACAGGTGATGATGACAAATCAAACATACCCAGTGGCTCATCAGAGGAGCTGTGTATAGTAATTACCATCTGATCATGGCTTTCATCCTGCTCTCATTACTGCTAACTGTGGACATTATAACCTGGGCTCTTTGGGGATTTGCTTTCAGAAATATTCATATTCCATTTCTGTTCAGCATTTAAGAATCCTAAAATGAGAGATTACACATATGCCCGCCTGCATTGTTGCTCTAATGTGTTTGCAAAATACGTCCTTGGTGCAGATTAATGGGGAATTGCGTGATGGTTAAATTCTGTTCAAGCTGATGAAGAACTACAGCTGTATCAATGCATTTTCTCTGTGTTGGTGAGTGATATGTACACATACACAGTGGGGTCCAAAAGTGAGACCATATTGAAAAAATAAAGAAATATAGCAACACTACTAAATAAGCAATGATTAATCATTGCACAGATGATGAGATGTTCTTACCTCCATCTCAAATCATGCCGGAGAACACTTTACATACACTTGATTCTTAATACTGTGTTCACGGGTCTCTTGTTTGTCATGAACAGTCTACTGTTCTTCAGAAAAATTCTTTAGGTCCCACAAATTTAGATTTTTTTTAGCATTTTTGTGTGTGACTGTGTGCTTTTGAGATCCATCTTTTCACACTGTGGACAACTGAGGGACTCATACGCAGCTATTACAGAAGGTTCAAACAATCACTGATGCTTTAGATGGAAAAATGATGCATTTAGAGCCAGGGGGTGTAAACTTTTGGAATTTGAAGATCAGGGTAAATTTAACTTATTTTGTCTTCTAAAAACATGTATCTTCTGTAGCTTCTGAAGGGCAGTACTAAATGAAAAAATATGATATTTAGGGAAAATCATACACATCCTAATTCTGTTCAAAAGTTTACACCCTGGCTCTTAATGCATAATGTTTCCTTCTGAAGCATCAGTGAGTGTTTGATCCTTCTGTAATAGTTGCATATGAGTCCCTCAGTTGTCCTCAGTGTGAAAAGATGGATCTCAAAATCATACAGTCATTGTTGGAAAGGGTTCAAATACACAAAAATGCTGAAAAACCAAAGAATTTGTGGAACCTGAAGGATTTTTCTGAAGAACAGCAGACAGTTCAACTGTTCAGGACAAACAAGAGACTCATGAACAACTATCACTAACACAGTATTAAGAATCAAGCGTATGTAAACTTTTGAACAGGGTCATTTTTATAAAGTCAACTATTATTTTCTCATGTGGACTATATGTAACATCTTTTATGTGAAATGTATTATATTATCAGTACTAATGCAAAAAATAACATGCATTTTGTATGATCCCACTCATTTTGCAGATTCTGCAAGGTGTATGTACATTTTTGACCTGATGTACATCGACACACAAAGCAAATTTGTGTTTGGTTAAATTCTAAAATTTCAACTCTTTCAACACAGTAAAGAGTAATGTTATGAAATACTATCGCAATTTTATTACTCCATCTGGTTTTACACAATCTCGTGGAGTCCATGCAGCTTGCGTGCCGCTGGTTACTAAAGCAAAAAGGGGGATAAACTAAACATACAAGCTATTAATAGCTGTGTAACTGCATTTCCCGTTGTGTTACGCATCCATAATGTTCCCAAACAAAATCCACAGTGTTAACAGAGTGCTGGGGACACTCCCATTCTAAACCGCTTGCAAAGCTCTCCATGCATAATGAGATGAAGCAATTAGCATGAGCCAATTCATCCTAAATAGGGAGACAATGGTTCTAGCTGTGTTTTAGCCAGCTAACAACTGACTTCCTAATTGTACAAGTGAAAAGATAGCGGGGATTAAGAGTGTGTTTATTCTGACACTCCATTAACACCTGAGCCCCCGAGAGTTAATCCCCCTGTGAGACGGAGCTTTCAGATGCACCACACAGACATACATATGCTGGTAAGGGGCCCAGGACCCTCACTGTTTACTCCGCTAATGAACTACATTAAGAGGAAGGAGAGGGCATTAGAGCAGTGGTTTTGTATGGCTCAAAACAATTTGCTTTACCAGTCGAAATAATGAACACACTGAAGGCTTTATTACTTATATGTGTGTCTTAAGTAGCATTGGTATATTTGTAGCAAAAGTCAAAAATACACTGTACGGGTCAAAATTATAGATTTTTTAGATGTTCCATGAAGATATTTTGTAAATGTCCTACCATAAATATATCAAAACTTAATTTTTGATTAGTAATATGCATTGCTAAGAACTTCATTTGGACAACTTTTAAGGTGATATATCAATGGAAAGCTTATTTACTCAGATGACGTAAAAATCTCAATTTTGATAAATTTACACACACACACACACACACACACACACACACACACACACACACACACACACACACACACACACACACACACACACACACACACACACACACACACACACACATATATATATATATATACCCACACACACAAAATATTGAATATAGGTAATTAATTAATTGTTATACCTTTAAATAAGCAGCAAACATTTTTTAGGATTTTTTTGATAAACAGAAATTTTAAAATAACAGCTTTTTTAAAGAGAATATAAACTACCAGTCAAAAGTTTTTGAACAGTAAGATTCTGAATGTTTTCACTTTACCAAGCCTACATTTATTTGATCCAATGTACAGCAACAATTCTGAAATATTTGTGCTATTTAAAATAACGGTTTTCTATTTGAATATATATTTTAAAATGTAATTTATCCCTGTGATTTCAAAGCTGAATCTGTAGCACCATTACTCCTGTCACATGATCCTTCAGTAATCATTCTAATATTCTGATTTGCTGCTCTAAAAAAATATTATTATTATGATGTTAAAAACAGCCGAGTAGAAGTTTTTCAGGTTTCTTTGATGAATAGAAAGCCCAGAAGAACAGCATTTATCTGAAATATAAATATTTGTAACATTTAAAATGTCTTTATCATGTCTTTGATCAATTTAAAGCATCCTTTTTAAGTAGTAAAACTACTATTTGTATTATGTATTAAACAAATGCAGGTTTGGTGAGCAGAAGAGAATTCTTTAAAAAAAAAACATTAAATATCTTACTGTTCAAAAACTTTTGACTGGTAGAGTAAGTATTAATTTCTTAAAAAAGTCTGTGTTCAGAGTTCACTTAAATATCTGTACTAGCTCATTCCATGATTTATTTAAGCAATACAAAAAATTACATTGCAACACTTCCCACATTAGTCTCCTTATGAAGAATGACTTTTGTTGTAGTATTCCTCATTTACAAGTCCCTTCGGATAAAAGCATCTGCTAAATGAATAAACCTAGACTCTCAAACTGATGATGCAAAGCAACTCTACGGACCACAGCGCCCAACCAGCAATTCCTAGAAGGACTACTCTGTCACCAACAGACACAGAAAGAACCACAAACCAATAGAGAAAAAGAGATTTGACTGATAGAGTGATGCTAAATGTGATTGCTGATTTGGGGCCGTATATGTGGGAGCGCGTGCGATCCTTATCTCTCCTGATGCCGGGGTTATTCCGCGGCCTGCCCTTAAGACAGGGTGCACGGAGCTGGATCTAATTACACGTGAGGAAGCGCAGGCCCGCTCCTGAAGCTGAAGGGCCATCAGTAAACCGGCGCATTAATAACCCGCTCGAGTTCTGTGCATTGTAACGGTCCGACTGCGACGCACTGTAATCCTCGAGTGAAGGGGAATCGAGAGCGACTGTACAAAAGAGGGAAACAAATGAGCGCATGAGCACGGCACGGAATGCCTGCTACGCTCGATTTCGATTGTCGCCTGCTCCCGGAGCTCAAAAGAGAGAGAAACAAGATGCTGAGGTCGAAAGGGCGACTTGTGTAAGCGCGTGTGCACTGAGTGACAGACGGTTTAGCGCTGGTTTGGGACCTGCGCTCGAAAGGTCAGTAAAAAGTTTTGGCAACCGAGCAAGCGGAAAACAATGAGCCCCCTCTGCATATTTATTCGTCATCTCTTTGTTTTTATAGCGCGGAGAATAAATGGCTCAAATGACACGGCGCAAGCCTGCACATTGTCAACACAGGTAATAAGTCACCATTAGCCTCTCATTCCCACACTCAGCATATCAGCCCCGCCTGATCCCAGCCCAGCGCAACTGGCCGCCATTTGCATTCCACCTACATATATTACCCGGAGAAACATATGTATGCCTTTTCAACAGCTATAGATATTTCTTTTCCTCCTTTATCTACATTTTGATGAACAAAGCCTTGTTCAACTTTTCCCTCCTAGATTATCTCAGCGGACATGGCCCAGGTGATCTGCTACAAGCACTTCATCAAGAGCGCTGCACTTTGCTCAAATCTATTTGAGAGTATTTTTTTGTGCTTTTAAATGACGCAAAGCAGTTTAATCAACTCCCTTTGTCAGAGCTGGAGTCATGAACAGAGCCTCAAAGACTCAAGAATCAGGATGTACATTTTAAATTAAAGAAAGATATATTATGCCCTCTGGCATTGTTTGGATCAAGGGGTCAAGTTTGGCTGGTTAGTATGACCCTGTTAACCCCTGCTGGTAGATATTGTAACTACACCACAAATAAAAGAGAGGGAAAATGATATATGGTCAAACCAAAACTTATTCAGACACCAGATATTAGGGCTATGCAATATGGACAAAATGATCATATTGCGATTTTTTGAACGAATATTGTGATTGCGATATTATTTGCGATTTTGGCAACTGTTTTTGCTTTTTCAAACAAGCTACATACATACATTCTAAATGTATTCAGTGCACAAGAAGTGCATAACAAAACATTTCACAATGAAATAACATAGTATTAAGTTTAATAAACAAAACATAAAATAAATTAGCCATGTTACTTTTTCCCCCCGGTACTTTAGCCCACTTTGTGTAATAACGAAAACATTCATTTCAGTGGAAAAATAAGTCCAAAACTCTCTATTTTAACATTTTGAGGGCTCTACAATCTTTTGCTTTTTTTTTTTTTTTTTTTTAGAAATTCTTATGTGTTTTAATTTTTCTGATAATTTTTAATCAAATTAAAAATAAACCCTTTTAATTTTTGGCAAACAAACAGAAGTTTACTGTTAAAATCAATACATGGAAGAAAAAATATATTCATTTTAAAACGTTTAAATAATAATTGTAGTATTTTTTTCTACAATTAAGTGTTTAATCTTGTTGTAATTTTTTTTTATCATATATATTGTTTTATGTATGTTTTGTACATTATACTGTACAAAAGTAATACAAGACTAATATTGTTCTGTTTCATGTTAAACCGTACTTTTATTTTGACAGGTTGCCGTGAAGTTTCTGTGTACAGTGTACAGTATGATATGATGCTAGTTTTCTCAAATGAAAAGGTAAAAGTGACACTCACAGCAGCTTTGGCGATTGAGTTTATCTGTTCATGTGAGATGCAAATACCAAAAATTAGCGGGAGCATCATGTGTGCTTCAGTATGCGTGTAGTAAAAAAAACGCGTCTCCACCATTCATACACACAGAGGCAAAGGGAACATGCAGGATTCATATTAAAACGGTCTTTTTGCATTTCAGTTTTCACAGACACTAGTCCATATCGCGATTTGAATTAAGTGACAGACCAACTTTTGATTTATTAATCCAAAAATCAACGAATTCCGTGGCATTTCGCACTATAGTAGATTCGGTTTTTATGAATGGAGTCCACCATCCGTCCGTGTTTTTGCAGAGCAGACATTGTAAACGCGCGACCATGTAGACACAGAAATGACATGCCTTCATGTAAATAATATAAATAACATAAGGCAATTTAGTTTGTTTAATTAAAAAACAATGTATACAGTGGCGGTTCTACACGGAGGCCAAGGGAGGCCCGTGCCCCTGTAGACATATCCTTGGCCACCCCTGTGGCCCCCCCTACTGACCAAATAAAAAAATTAATTAATCATGGTTTTACACACGAGCGCCAAAAGCGGAACTAATGCGACGCATCGTTCTACTTACATGGGTAAATTAGAGCGGCGCACACAAACACTGCAGCAACAATTAGAACTACTCTTGGATAGAGGAGCTACGATTTATTTCTCCTGTTGCAAGAGTTGAAGGTAAGCAAAACAATTTCATTTCGTGAGTGACTTGTTGTTCTTGCACATAACCGTGTTACTTTTGTTTTTCACACTGATAATTAAATCAAGTTTGTAAATGGCTTTGTAAAATCTTTGTTAACGTTAGTTAATAAAAATATACAGCTGTTCATTGTTAGTTCATGATCAAGTGCCGGTTCAGTTCTGCTGAAATTCTACACCTCTGAGAACTCTCTCATTAAAACAAAGAAAGTGTAGACATGATGTAAATAAGAGATTAATTGTATTGTGTAAATGTGATTTTATTACCTTTTATTAACTTTGAGAGATTGCGATGAACTACAGTAATGTATGAGTGACAGCTTTCCAGTGATTGTAAGGGGAGCGCGCACTTTTAAGACTATAATTAATTCAGAATTTGAATTCATTTATTCACGGATTCACTCTCTGATAACGCAACATCGCCATTGCTATCGTGCAGCACATAGGCTATACATCAGTTACACAAACTAAGAGAAGGTAAAGCAGGTGCTTACTCATCAAAATATGTCTAAACAGCCGCACTGCACGTGTCGACACGCGCCCGTGAGTAAACATTTTTTTTCTTTCACCATGCAGCAAACGTAAAAAAAATTAAACCGTTTAACTTATAGTAAAAATCGGTTAAAATTCTTACTGTTGGTTAACAGTGAACGGTCAATATGAGCATCCCTAAAATGTTTGTATGATTTTAAAGTAAAATAAAGTTTATAATCTTTAAATATCACTTGTTGTCATTTTTTAATGTGCCCCTCTGGTTAAACACTGGCCCCTTCTTGGCCCCCCTAGTCAAATTTGTCTAGAACCGCCACTGAATGTATAGACCTGTTCTATAGGAAAGATAACCTTAAATGACTTCTATTGTGATCTGGTATATCGAAATTAAAACGAACTTGACGTTCAAGGGGGGATAGATAAAATCGCAGCCTTATGCGGTTTAGAAATCGCATGTGCTTAAATCGCGATTTTTTTGCGATTGCGATTAATTGCACAGCCCTACCAGATATAATTTTTTTAATATTTTTTTTTTTTACTAGTGGTTGCAGGGCACTATAGTTGGCACCCAAAAAGCAGGGGTGCACATATATTTTTTTAGCCTGGTTCTCATAAGAGTAAAAAATATTGGGACCAAAAATTATTCAGACACTTTGACATGTCCATGTTTTGCTATATACCTTTCTATCAGCTACCTGACATTATCAAGATGAATTAGTTTTGACACTTTTAAGTTCTTGTCATATTTTATTACCATTTATTACCAACTATAGTGAATAAATTGTGATAATGTCAGAAATGTTGAAGTATCTGAATAAATTTTGGTTTGACTGTGTATCTCATTAGGAATGAAAATGAGGATTTTTAATAAATTCCAATAGGGTGTCCTCAACAATTCTTTTGAATTTGAGGAAACAGGAATGCAATTTTGTTCCCCACTGGGATCATTTTAATAAATGTTATTAAAAAAGTGGTTTTATCTGTCAAAACTTACATAAACACTGTTATATGTACTACAGGGTAACCACATAAAACTCTCCACCTCAGACAAGACGTCAATGAGTGATTCAAATTAATTCAAATCTGTGCTGCATGATTCATTTGTGAGTTTGTCATTCACTAAATATAAGCACCTCATAAAATCAATCTTCATAGGTTGTGCTGAACAGTAATGGGAACACTTTTACAGTTACATTTAAATCAATGGAAGAAAGCACAAAAAAAATTGCATGGACATATTTCCACAACTTGAATAAAAAGTTTAATTTATGGATTGAATTAAACCTTTTAAGTTGCCAAAATCATTTTAATGAGTTCTTTTGAATATCATATCAAACTCAAATTCCTGTTATTTCCTAAAATAATAATAACAAATAAACATATATAAATAAATAAAATGTAACAATTTTCTTACTCCATTGACTGAGCAGTGAATACATAAAGGCCAGCAACATCTTGTCTGTTAAACATTCAGCACTGCTGTTTTTTTGGAGCAATCAACAAAGGGATAGTTCACTCAAAAAAAGGAAATTGTAATTAACTCCTCACCTTCTTCTTGTTCTAAACCTGTAAGACCACCTTTCATCTTTGGAACATGTATTAAGATATTTTTGAGGAAATCCAAGAGCTTTCTGAGCCTGCATAGACAGCAACTTACACTTTCAAAGCTAAGAAAGGTAGTAAAGACATCATTAAAATAGTTGATGGACATCAGTAATTCAACCTTAATTTTCAAAAAGAATAGGTTGTGTGGAAAGAAAAAAAATTAACTTCATTCAATAATTTCTTCTCTTCTGTGTCAGTCTTCGATGCATGTTCATGTGAGTATAACGACATGCGTGTGGTGCTGCTGATGCAGAAGTTAGCATTTTGGCGTAGAACCCGGAAACACTTTGTTCATAAACAGTGGAAGATCCATGCTGTATATAAGATTTTGACAAAGGAAGAATTGCCCAGCCTTATTTAAAGGGATAGTTTGCCCAAAAATGAAAATTTGATGCTTATCTGCTTACCCCCAGGGCATCCAAGATGTAGGTGACTATGTTTCTTCAGTTGAACACAAAGATTTTTAATGGTGCGTTCACACCGGACGCGACTTGCGCGAATGAATCGCGCTATTCGCGCGTAGTTGGACGCTTGAACATTTTAGTTTACTCGCTTCATTCGCGCGTGAAATTTACTTCACAATAGACGCGAATTCGCGTCATGGGAGGGGCTTCTGCCACTACTCAGCGGGAAAGTAGTTGTAAAATAGGTGAATGAGCTCAATTTGCCAGCTTTAGCTTGCTTGTAGTCTCAATATGTATATATAGGTAGGTCAAATTGAGTAAAGAGCGTTTTTTTTTAAACTTACCAGATTGTCCAACCTTTTCACTCACTTTCTTCCAAACAAGATCCTTTTTTTTCCGTTTCTATAAAAGTACAAAGATGTATGGAACAGCTCCGAGTAACCACAGACAGCAACGGTGATTTTGTCCTCCATTGTTGTTTCAGATTTCTGCCTCCGTCACTACTAGAGCAAGCTCCTGATTGGTTAACGCGGCGCGAATTTTCGCCAAAATTCAGATTTTTGAACTTGCGCGATTAGCGTGAATGGTGCGGCAAACGCTTGAAACGCTCAACTCGCGCCGCGTCATTCGCGCGTTTCGCGCCGCAGGATGGCTATTCGAGTCTTTGCATTGACTTAACATGTAAATTACTCTCACTTGCCGCTTCATTCGCGTCCGGTGTGAACGCACCATAATTCAAACCGTTGCAGTCTGTCAGTCATATAATGACAGTCAATGGGACTCACGGCTTTGAGAGTCAAAAAAAAAACATAGACAAAACCAAATTAAACCCTGTGGCTTGTGAGGATACATTGAGATCTTAAGACACAACACAATCGGTCTGTGCAAGAAACTGAACAGTATTTATATAATTTTTTTACCTCTGATCCACCGCAATGTCCAACTGTCCTGAGCGTGTTCACAACAGCCAGCAACGTGCTCTGGCATAGTGGGTATGACGGCTACTAAAAATAGTAATTACTTGTGCTTATCTTGATTGTTGAACTGATTAAAAACTAAAAGATTACACTTGCTTGCACAAACTCATCTGGGAGTGTTGTCTTTTCACCGACTCCCAACTTTTGAGACTGATCGACTGAAGTTATGTTTGCTTGCTCTTCGTCATGCACAGGCTGTTGTGAATGGGCTGAGGACAGTTGGACATTGGGGTGGATCATAGGTGTTAAAAAAGAAAAAAATATTACATACTGTTCCGTTTTTTGCACAGACTGATTTTTTTGTGTCTTAAGACCTCAATGTATCGTCACAAGCCGCAGGGTTTAATTTGGACAAACTTCAATGGTTTGTGTAAAAAATCTTTGTTTGTGTTTACTGAAGAAACAAAGTCACCTACATCAATTAACTAATTGATTTTCCGTGAACACATCGTTGAGACTGACACGAAAGAGAAGAAACGTTGAATAAGTCATTATTTTGGGTTTCTTTCTGCACAAATAGTACTCTTGTAGCTTCATAAAATTATGGTTGAACCACTGATGTCACATGGACTATTTTAATATTGTCCTTACTACGTTTCTGTGCCTTGAACATGGTAGAAAGTTCTGATTTTTTAATCAAAAATATCTTAATTTGTGTTCCAAATATAAATGATGCTCTTATGGGTTTGGAAGGACCTGAGGGTGAGTAATTAATGACAGATTTTTTTTTTCATTTTTGGCTGAATTATCCCTTTAAACATTAGTGATTATGCTAAAAAAAAGTTGTTCCTCTAACTCAGTTTAATTTGTTGGTTGAACAATTTCATTAGAAGTTATCACAACTCAAAAAAATTAACAGTATTGAACATCATGATTCTGAAAGATTATTTCTTTGCCATTACAGCAGATGGCTTACAATTCAAAAGGAGTTTTTCTCTGCACACTGCACATCTGTTTAATGCCTCGGCTCCTAGTCACTTGTGGATTTGGATTGTGTGCATTCCTATCAGAGCTAGACGTTCTTACACTCAATACCTTTGAAACATGTCTTATTTAAATTCATAAAGTCCCTTTATTACAGTTTTCAAAACCATAAAACAATTTCAGATTTGAGTATAGTCTCAGACTTGGACCCTACTGTAGGTACACTCAGAGCATCATGCTGGGATTATGAGTCTCCAACTGTCTGAAATCACACTAGAAATCATAATTTATGACACACTGCTGAACATGTCTTTTCAAATCCAAATTTTAATTAGAAATACTAATACTGTGGCAAAACTCTCCTATCAGAATATAAGCGCCAATGCTTGCACAGCTGATGTGAGGTCATTTCTCACCTACCAAGAGTGAGCGCTCCAATTTTGTACTTTTTTACCTCTTGGCAAACATCGACGCAGCCATACAAAATGTGTAAGCGGCGAAATGGATACACAACACCATAAAAAGGCCCGCCGAGAGTGAAAAAGTATACTTGCAAACACAGTTCATACCTACTTCATCTATTACATAAGGCTCTGTGCAAATGTGATTAAAACATCGGTCATGCTTGCCGAGTCCATCTAAACCCGAGCGGCCTCCGAACACTCGTAAACGGGAGGCAAGAGCTCTCCTTGGGTTAGGAAAATACTGAGGTCATCACAGCGAAGCCCACACTTACACTGTGGCCTGTGACCGGCTTTTCACACAGTATTAGTAGCCGCAGCCGCGCAGCCCATAAAACAATCTAATACATCATTCCTCCTTTCAGAAGCGTAAAGAACACACGTACGCCACAAATGAACGACCATACCATAACTTTATTGTAGATATACTCAGCTACAATTACTTAAAAAAAAAGGGGGGGAAACAGAATTCTTAAAGGTTTTTGTGATCCATAAGGTGCAGAATGCAAACCACTGCAGCACTGATACAGTATGAATGAGAAATTCAAATACACGTCCCTTAAAAATACAGAAGTCGCACTGCAGTTTGTGGCCCATTAATTCCCGTAATTAAAATCCCGTACTGTTAGTGCTCTACGGTGCTCAACATTCCCATAAACCCCTTCAAAAGGAGCTCGCCACTCATTCCAGTCCCGCTCGGCCTTTATTGAACACCTTGCTGCTGCTAAGAGTGCATTTGACTTGAAATCAGGCGAAAAAGAATGACACTTTGCTATGAAATAAAGCCCTTTAAATAAACCCCAGGGCCGATTCAACCAGATCTATACAACGTATTTAGTCTAAAAAGGAAATACAGGTGGGTGAGAAGGGAGAGTCTTCACTGACATGCACTAATACATCTGGATTTATATCATCTAGAACTAATATGGCTGGGAAGGGGGTGATTTAACGTATTAAATTCATGCCAGTCGAAGGACTTGACGGGTTACATTACAATTCCATATTCAAAGTATTACATTAAGGCAGGACATGAATGTACACATAGGACACATATTTAGCCCCAGATTGTAGAGATTCGAAACTACTTTTCTACAGTGTATTTTCTCTGATGATATCCTGCAGGCACATTGTATCTCTCTGATTACTTTTAAATACATTGGTAAAATACCAGCGATGCAAACAGCAGCAAGGCCAAAACCACAAGTTATTCCTTTAAACGTTACGGCAACATATATACAGGTTTTGTATTTTTTTTCTCTCGTTCTGACATGAGGTAAAGTATGGCGCCCGAGTGCAATGCTTATTTGTGCTACATGTTTAAAAAAGAAAAAAAAAAGAAAGAAAACAACACACACAAAAAAAATTATTCTCCACCATGAAGGAAAATACAATCTGCAGCATATGATACGATGGAGGACCACTTTAAGAAAACACTCCCACAGATGATGAAAAACTCCAAATCTTTCCTTGTTTTACAATGATATCTCGTTTGGGACAAGCTCTGGCATGACGTTTGTCCGGGAAAAACAAAAAAAACTCCATATCCATGCGGTGGCACCATATGTGTGATTTCACATTCTCTGAAAGTTAAAACCAACAGTGAGAAGAAAGCTTAAACAAACAAGTGAAGGGAAATAAAGTGTGTGCCTTTCAGAGGCTTGGGGAAAAAAACGTAACAAGCTGGAAAACACAAACAAAACAAAAAAAGAAGTTGCAATAGTCTGAGGGTTACGGGTTACAGAAACAGTGTCATATCGCAGGGCCGGCGCGCATTGACCCTGATACGCAAACTCACGCCACTGGTTGAGGGAATACGGAAACTCATTTCCAACGACTTTCAATACTCAGCTCTGGGGTTGCGACTGAGAGGGTCACTCAACTCTTGCTAAAAACCAGATTGCACTCGCCGGAACTTCGAATGTTGTCTATATTGGCCTAGAACACAGTTTCAATAAGTCTATAAGCAGGAAAAATGAAAATCAAAAGGCGATATCCAGTATGAAGCATGGCTCAGAAAGTCGAAGACTTCCACCATAATGCAAAGAGAATGAGTTTGAATGAGTTTCATGTTACATCAAGGTTGAAAGGCACCACTTTAGAGCAAACTCCGTTTGAAAGATGCAAATTCATGTCAGTGGGAATGTATTCTAGTGCAAATAGTCGTGAGAATATATATATAGGTATATTTATCCCCCTGTAAGGTGCTGATGAGCGTATACAATACTGTGCCTCAATGCCTATCGGATTTGTAAAAAGGCATATCCACAAATTGACGTTTTATGATAAGGCCAAACTATTCGCAAGGATCTTCTGAGGTAGCAATGCCTGGGATTATGTAACTTCAGGAATAGTTTGTCCGTAACATAACTGACGTATACAGACTGAGGCGGCGGAAAAGATTAGGTAGCCTAAAGACGTCAAACTTGGTTGATTTTTTGTTTTACGGTAATTAGAGTTGGACTGCAAGAGTAGAGGCGAGAGAATAAGCATGGCTTATACGTATCAGAGTGCAATCTATCGATTTTCTCAAGTGTTAAGTAACCCTTCTGATCGAATGCATGTGAGAAGGAAAATCCGAGCTCATTAGAGAGGCATCAAGCTTATGTGCGGAGAACGTTTCGCTTTTTTTTTTTTTTTCTCAGCATTTCCCCTTCAAGCATAAAAACCAAAGAACCAAATGGGGAAACATTTCTACAGCTTGAGCTGACAGAACAGAAAACCAACCCAACAGATTTCAAAAAGGTAAATTAAGAGGTAATACAGTTACAGTGCAAAAAGATGAGAAATTCAAGCTTAAACATAGCACCAAAACAAAAAATGCATGCAATTAACTGAGGTATTCAAGTGAAGAATGCCTATTAAAATGAAAACATTTAGGCTTAGACAAGAGGCTACAACACATTTACACTAAAAAAACAAAGGCTGGTTACCACATCTCCAAATGTGTGAATGTTGAGGGATTTGATTTAACAGGTGCAACCTCACAACGCTGCATCAGTATCGACTTTGGTAGGCGATGCTTGTGAAGTCATCTAGTGAAATATCGCTTTGTCCTAAAGACGCATGTAAAGGTGCTTTGTGTCTTACAGAATTATCCGATCCTAGTTTTCTCTTTCCGTTTTTAATATAAAATCTGCAGCATATTTTCCCAGGTGATATGTCCTCCTGTTTATCGTTCGTGTCGTTATATATCAAAACTAAGTCAGTCAAGTCAGTCTATGGAGACATCTAATGTTCATACAGACTGTCAACTAAATATCATCAATATCAGTATCAAAAGACATTACTGAAACCCAAGTATCAACGAATATGTCATAATAAACATTTAATTTCTTTTTTTTTTATGTATATATATTTATAACGTAGCTTGTTTATACAACCCACGGCTACACGAACATGCATCCTCAAGTGCCGTTTACAAGTACGATGATTACAGTAATCGGGAATGTCGAATTCCTATCCGTCTTAAGGATGCGAGGGCAATTCTCTCCGAACACAAAACAGATCTAAACAATTTAGCTGCGATCTGACAAAAAACACGCTCATGACTCGTCAAAATAAAGCGGATCCTACAGAAGTGCAATTTTGATTGAATATATCTGTCATTTCACACCAACGTCATCTTTCTTTCTATGTGCCCAAAACTGGCACTAGTGCACAGATTGAGGAAATTTCTGTTTTTATGTCACTGTTTTTTTCTTATTTAGTTGATACCTTGGAGTTTAAACTATGTACACTGTAATACTAACTAGAAGCTTTAGCTTTTTAACCACTACCACGAAGCAGAGCATATATCTTTTTTAAATGTTAATAAAATAGGGAAGGGAGGGGAGAAAGAAGACCTGACCTTTTTCTTAACACTTGCGATACTTAAAAAAGCAGTCGTGATCAAACAAAGCTGGGGAGAAGGGAAAAAAAAAAAGATTGTGTTTGCGCACGTAAAGAATAAAAAGAAATATGAACCCTATGTGAATTAGGCTGAAAACTTTTGACTCGATTCATGAGTTTGACAACCCCGGTGAGAACGCAGTCGGCCACGATTCGTCACTCGATCGTAAACTGTTGCCGAGAAGGGGTTCTGCTGTTTTTTTTTTGTTTTTTTTTGACTGGTTGCGTTGGGGTGTCGTCTGTTGTCTGAAGCTCAGTTGTTTTGGACCTGAGGTTGATTGGCTTTGAGACTGCGCAGGGCTCGGCGGGCGGCCGCTGACTTGGCTATCCGGTAGCTGCGTCCCACGCCTTTGAACTTGCCTTTGCCCACTACTTCCACCGTCACCCGTACTTTTCCATCGTAGGTTCTCTCCGCAGGGCTGAAATTGACCAACAGAGATATGGCTATGATTATCTAAAAATATGACAAACAATGACAATAATTACTGATGCAAAAACAGATTAACTACAAAACCTTTTAAAATAATAATAAATCAATTAAAATTAAGTTTAATTAAGTTATAACAACCATCAAGGATACTATGTGATGTACTGGTGGCAAAAAAGAAATTCACCATTTATTTACATAATTTTTCACATTTCAGTATCTTACCTGGGCTGCAAAACAGCTTTTATTTATTAAATTATAAAAAACATAATAATTTGCAACAACAACAACAACAACATTTAATAATAATAATACTACTATAACAATAAACTCTATTATTATTATTAGCATCATTTTTAATATTATTAATTTTAATTAAAGTACATTTTTAATTAACAACGAAATTAACCCCAAAATGTATACACATATTAAATAACAACAACTATTATTATTTATAATACTATTGTTAATAATTAACAAAATTTGGTATATAACTTACAATTATTTTAATAAAACATTTATTTTTAATTATTAACAATTAAATGAACATTTTAAAAAACAGATTAAATAATAATACTACTACTAATAATAATAATAGCAATAATAACAACAACAATTATTATTATTACTATTATTTATAATGATATAATAATTAACAGTAATTTGTATAAAATAATTTAACACTAATTTCAATTAAAAAAATTATTAACAATGAAATTAACCAAAACGGTTTGATAC
>NC_133381.1:15116515-15222364 GCF_049309525.1 Garra rufa
ATGATTAAAACGGGAACAAGGTGCTTAAAACTAAAACTACGCGGAAATTATTTTAACTGTGCATTGTTTGAAATGGACTTGCAAAAGGTGGATATTTATGATGTTTAACTCTGCAGAAAACATACGTGTGTGTGTGTGTGTATAAGCTATATGTGACCCTGGACCACAAAACGAGTCATAAGGGTTATTTTTTTTACATTTTTGAATGGTTTGTTAGAATAGGACAATGTTTGGCTAAGATATAACTATTTAAAAAATGGAATCTAAGGGTGCAAAAAATTCAAAATATTGAGAAAACTGCCTTTAAAGTTGTCCAAATGAAGTTCTTAGCAATGCATATTATTAATCAAAAATTAAGTTTTGATATATTTGCTGTAGAAAATCTACAAAATATCTTCTGGAACATGATCTTTACTTATAATTTTGACCCATGTACTTTTGGCTTTTGCTACAAATACCCGTGCTACTTATGACTGGTTTTGTGATCCAGGATCACATATAAAATGTGTATATATTTGTTTTATTTGTGAGCAGTTTTATTTTTTTTTTAATACTGAAAATGCGTTACACCATTTAACTTCCAGCATAATTTTGACAGTGATTGGCCCTTAGCCCTTAGATATGTAAACACTTTAGCCTATTATGACTGAATGAAAGGATACTTGCATTTTCAGCTCTGCTCTCTAGGCACTCTGTAATTCAAAGAAGGCACCTAGCATTATTATTTCCTCTTTTTGTACATGTATCTCAACTTTCAAGAGGCACTGAAAGGAGGTAGTAAAAAGGATTGAAAAAATGAGATGGCCATTTGAATTAAAAGCCGCGAAAGAGGTGTGAAGCCACCACTTACGTGCTGAATAGCTGACATCAATCACGGGGAGTAAATGGTGGCTCTGTAGACAGGCCTAGACAGGCCTCTTCAATAGAGGGTCCGCACACGGGCATCTTCACGGCACAACATATATTTCAGGGCCTTGATCTCTAAAATCTATCGTAATGCAGCAAATCAAAAGGGACTTTGTAATATAACCACATTTTAACTAGCATAAACAAACCTCAGAGTGAGACAGGCTGTCAGAACCTCCGGATCGCCTCGAGCACAATTCTCCATTTCGTTTTTTACATGTCCTCATGTCTCAGAGAGAAAATATCGTTGGATGAATGAATGTCAAGATAGACAGATAGATAGATATATGTGGACCTCCACAAAACACCCGAGTGCATGTGTGTGTGTGTGTGTGTGTGTATGCGTGTTGAATTCGGAGTGCTAGACAGAGGCAGAGCCACAAACAGTGCCAGACAGCCGTGTGTATGTGTGTGTGTTTATTTCCTGTGTATTTCAGCAGGGACACAGAGGGAAAAGCACTGGCACTGGATTAAAAGAGAGTCCTTGCATTTAATCTTTCATTCCATACTGGTGCCGGCGAGAAATCCATATTTATTGTTCATGTCATGGCTGTCATATGGCGGGTGCCTGTTTTACAGTATGTCTTTTGTAGGACCCCCAGAGCTGAGTTCTACAGTGCTGAAACACAGGCATCCACTCGCGCAACAGTTCAACAGCCGTCTTGAGCCTCTGACAGTTGACCAGAGCCATATACAGTGACTTAGAAACATAAAGCCTGTCATAAAGATCAGAAAACACTCTTTATCATTCACTCTAAAACGTTCGGTACGTTTACTACCGCTTAGGATAGTTTTTTTTTTTAATTAAATGTGAATATTTTGTGAGTGAAACAAGTGTTTAGTGACATGTCTGAAACAGTAACAGCTCACTATTTCTAATTTTCAACCAGATTTCTGATATTTCCAGTATGTTTACTGAAACAATATAGCAGTGCTTTTAGAAAGTTCTTGGTTTTATCTGATTTTTTATACTTAAAACAAATAATTGGTAAAATTAAGCATCTTAGCTTTAATCAAATAAACATTTGTTATGTTTAATAACAAAAACGCACTTATTAATGAAATTATTAAATGAATGATTACAATTTCTGCTGTATGCAATGGAGCAGCTCTGACATAACATTATATGTGATCCTGAACTACAAAACCAGTCATAAAGGTTTTTTTTTTTAATTGAATAAGCTTTCCGATGATGTATGATTTGTTAGGATATGACAATATTTGGCCGAAATACAACTATTTGAAAATCTAGAATCTGAGGGTGCAAAAAAATCGAAATATTGAAAAAAAATCACCTTTAAACTTGTCCAAATAAAGTTTTTAGCAATGCATATTACTAATCAAAAATTATGGTGAGAAATTTGCAAAATATCTTCATAGAACATGATCTTTACTTAATATCCTAATGATTTTTGGCATAAAAGAAAAGTCAATAATTTTTGCTATTGCTACAAATATACTTGTGGTACTTACATCTGGTTTTGTGGTCCAGGGTCACACACACACACACACACACACACACACACATATATATATATATATATATATATATATATATATATATATATATATATATATATATTACATGACTTTACATGGCAAACACATAAGACACAATAAGCTCTTTGTAAAACTAATTTAAACCAAAAAAAAAATTAAGTTCATATTGATAACTGTAGTGTGTAAACATGTATGATAAATGTATTATCTAAAGAACCTTTCTATCATTAAAGATAGGATTTGGAAAAGTCAAAATATTATTTCTTGTACTCAGTTTTTAAAATACTGTTCTGTTCATTTCGTACATTTTACAAAATTTCCAAAAGAATTTATGCCGTTAACCTGTCATTGCGCATAAAAGAACCTCTCTCTATATGCGTCCTTATTAATCATTATTTCTAGTGTGAAACTATCAGCCAGTGTCAGTAATTACTGATTAAAAGCAGCTGGTGCTCTGGCTGTACGGCTCTGAGACAGGAGCGTATGCAGCGGCCTGTTATCTAACCGAGCGTTAAGATGAGAATCAGGGACACATTTACACATCTTAGAATCAAACGTCCCCTCTCTGCACGCTCTCTCCTGTCAGAGAGCCATTGTAAAGAGCTACTTTGCCCATGCAGGAATCACAAGAATTTCAAATGGGTGCTGAAGGACGTGACAGAATCATAATGGAACCTAGAATCAATCCATCAAAACATCAGACCAGCGAGTGACACAAATGAATTGAATGCAGCATATTAGTACGTTAACTCAGGCTTCTTAATGTCCCGTGACACTTTAATTTCTTTTAATTTTCCCTGACTCAAAGACACGTTAAAGCCTCTAAGTGGTATTTACTCCTGCGCTATAGGTTGGTACTCGCAGTTTGAGTTTGGACTTGCTTTTGTAGGTTTTGCTGGTTATACAAAATATGACTTTTCTTAGGTGTTGGTGACATAAACATGACTCCAAATGGCTGGACAATACCATGGACAGCAACAAAGAGGCGTCTCTGAAATGCTTACCATTAGAGGGCACAGGTGTGCAAAGAACACTGCAACCACAGATGCTTATCTTTTCTTCTGTGAATGCATAATTTCAAGTACAACATAGGCTAAGTCAGACATTGGAATAAAGGAAAGGCTATGCAATACTGCTAAATTCCAAATGCACAGTCCATGCAAATTAGGGCTTATTTTATAAAAAAAAAATTAGTTATCATGCATGGTGTTTCTATGTCCGGACGATAAGGGAAAAGTCAGTAAAACAGAACCATATTGTGTGGATCTGGGAGGTATTACTGGAGAGCACCTGGACCGACGACGGCAACTTAGAGTAGAAACTCAATCTCGGAGCTTTACCTCAGCCTGCTACTGGTGGTGGTCTCCATTAATCCATTACAGGTGCCAAAGACCCTGCCCTGGCTGATACTACCAGAGGAGATTTGTTTGTCATTCCTCTCTTTTGTCCTCCTTTAATTTTAATTCTGTGTAAATTACTTTGTATAGGTTTACATATCTAAATGACTTCTCCAAATCCTCTTTGAGTTGTGCATTCTCACGAAAACATTGTCTACATGTATAGTGTGCTTAATAAAAACGTCTTTTCTTTCAGAAACATGCTGAATGTACTGAATTGAATCATCTAAATATATCTCAACAGGCTTGTAAAATGTTAAGATAACGACAGTCATTTGTGAGGCTATAGTGAATTGCGATACCTTTTGCACAAGAGTGGCTCTGTTTCATTTGGCTTTGGAAGTGCAGGGTGAATTACACAGTGCTGCCATTGTGATTTACACATAAGTGAACGTGCCAGCTAATAATCTTTAATATCCACCGATGACAGAATGGAATTAGCCGCATATTTTCTCCCAAACATTCAATTTTCTTCCTCCTCGTTGTGTAAGCAAGGCCCTAATCCCGTCTTTATGCGGTGGGGTATTAACCCTATTGAGGCATCAGTGTATTGGCCTCTGGACCTGGGGGGCGCAAAGCGCGCGCTCGCCGGGGCTCAACGCGCCTTTTGTTAGCGCGGGAGACGCATAGTGCCAGAGCACGGGTTATTCAGGAGCCTGAGAATCAAATACAGTATTACAGTTAAGCTATGTAATAATTACCCTCATTAGCCGTAACTGGAGCGCGCAGCGGACGGATTTACTAATAAAGCTTCACTAATGCTATGTAGGCTCAGGAAATATATCATAAACATAATTCAATAATCATTGGAAATACATATTAATGCGGCCCTCCGACCTTCAAACTGTCAGCGTTTTGCCCTGGAGGAGCGTTGTTGAATTTATTTCCCCCTTCCTCGCTGCGGTCATTTCCCACATTTCCATTCAATGAACTGAATGTTTATCCTCCGCGCAGCTTCGGGGTAAGTTTCAGTGCCTCAGTAGCTACAAATAAAAAAAAGTTTGTTGCTCTGTCCGTTTGTTCAAAAGGTCGTCGGATTCGCCCAGTCCCTGACATGGAGATTTAAACCGCTCGTTATTCAATTGCACCGTGCAGGTTAAGAATACAGGCTAATGTCGGGAACCTTTAGACAACCCCGGTGCAACATATTGCATTAGGGTTGCTTCAGAATGTTGTTATTGGCTCTGCGGTGATTTTGATTTTATCGTGAGCTGATTCAATCAGAACAATGTGTATTTGAGTTTTGTTGTGGTGCAGCAATGCTTAAAGCGCTGTTTGAGCCGATGCGGTCAGGGCATCGCATATAGCTTTCCTTTTCAATCCAGAGAGCAGCAAACAAGAGGAAATTTGATTGAAAGTAGAATCTTACATATTTACACTAATTGTGTTGTTTAGCGGTTATCTAAAATATTTATACTACAAAAATATGGAATAAAAAAAAAGAATTTATCTGTCATCAACTATTAAGAAAGAATTTGCACTTTTTTTCATATAAAATAATTTTATATATATATATATATATATATATACATACACACAGAGAGAGTGTGAGAGAGAGCGAGTAAAACCTTTTTCTTCAGCAGAAGTAAGCCTATGGGGGAGACTTCCTGTTCATTATCTGCTATAGGAAAATAGTGTATAATGAACATTGTGTTATAAATGGTAAAACAGTTTGCACTACGAACCAGTATGTTTATAATTAAGATAATACATTAAAATAATATGGTAAGACAACAATTTGCAATGACGAGTAGCAAAACAAGCTGTTTTGTACAGCTAAAAATAGCTGGATGCGGAAGAGACCGGAAGCCAGACACATAAAATTTACAAATGGCCACGACTGTTGTTACGGAAAAAGGCGGATATATACCATCAAGACTAGTAGGCTAAACCAGTACAGAAACCATCAACCCAGGCTCATGAAAATACATGCATTTAAAGTGAAATGATTGGCGCTAAAACACAAGTTCAATACATGACCGTGGCACATTTTTATTATGTTGGTACAGGCATGTATTGCTGTGTTTTTATTTTGCTGCTTGAGGTATGCATTATGGCTGTTCAGAATTCTAATGTTAATGCTGTATAGTGTTGGAAATATCCCCTACACCACACCCAACCCTAAACATACCCAATACAAAACAAAAACGTTGTTAATGCAACCTTGATATTTTAAGTTCCTTATGCAGATTTGAGCTGTTCTGTCAAACCACAGTTTCACGAAGTTCTTAGCGGAGTTCATCATCACTCGAGTGCAACGCCGTATTACGTGAGATACCGAGCAAACCTACTGAATTAAAAAATGCATGCATATAAAGCTGTATATGTGACGACAACGTTTAAAAGTATTAGCTTCAAACTGTCAGCGTTTTGCCCTGGAGGAGCGTTGTTGAATTTATTTCCCCCTTCCTCGCTGCGGTCATTTCCCACATTTCCATTCAATGAACTGAATGTTTATCCTCCGCGCAGCTTCGGGGTAAGTTTCAGTGCCTCAGTAGCTACAAATAAAAAAAAGTTTGTTGCTCTGTCCATTTGTTCAAAAGGTCGTCGGATTCGCCCAGTCCCTGACATGGAGACTTTTTTCTTCAATGTGAAAGTAAGCTTATGGGTGAGACTTCCGGTTCATTAGCCGCTAATAGCCGGAAATAACGAGAAGAATAACAGTGTGCAATAAACGGTAAAACTGTTTTCTTTACTAACCAGTGTGTCCATAATTAAAGGAACCGTATGTAGGATTGTGGCCAAAACAAACTGCAATCACTTTCAAAATACTGTAGAATGGTGTATCCCCTCCCCCTCCCCCCTGACTCGAGGTTGCCAGCTAAGCTGCAGGATCCAGCAGGAACGTAGGCTGCTACAAGGAGCTTCTAATGGCAAGTGAAGAGTCCTACACAGTAATTTTTTTTTCTTCTGTTAATTATGTTTATGCTTCACGAGAGATGTTTTGCGAAGTAATTATGTATCACAAAAATTTACTAATGGCGATTAGCCAAATATTTCGTAAGATGTACTGTAATACCACATTTCAGTCGGAACATAGACTGTTTTCATACCCTGCTAGTGGTGCGATATAAAGCTTTTTATGAACGCATTTAGCACGGGCGACCGTGGAAAATCCACTGTTTACGGAAGCAAAGTTAGCCAAACATAGATGAATCTTACCTGTCCAGGAGAAAATTAGCAACGTTGGCGTCTGTCTTCAAATTCTTCAAAGGTTTCGTAACGTTATACATGTTTTATCCGACACTTCGTAGCTGCAGCTGTAACTAGAGCAGAGCTGGCAACCCGGATGACGAAACTCTACTGACTTCGTGATTAGTAGATAGCTGGAGGGTGGCGCCTCAGACCAAAACACAAAATGACAACAATAACATCAGTTGTGGGCTGCAACTGTCACTTTTAAATGACAATATCCTGGCCGGACCACTGTTGTCAGTGATATAAGTATTTGAAATGAACATGATTTCTTAATGTCTAGTGACATGTCAGGGCCATTTTATGATTAACTGAAATAAATTTCTTACATAAGGTTCCTTTAAGATTATGCATTGAAATAACATGGCAAGACACCAATTTGCAATATCAAGAAGCAAAAAGAGCTGTTTTGTCCAGCTAAAAATAGCTGGACGTGGATGAGACCAGATGCCGGACCCATAAAATTTACAAATGGCTGCGCCTTTTCTTTAAAAAAAAAAGAGGGTGGATACATCAGTTCTCGTTTATTAAAAAAAAAACATTTGGTCCAAGTTAAATTAATGATACTAACCTCATGTTAATATCATAATTTCATTTAACCTACATAAAGCCATTAAGTTCCTACAACTATAGAGATTAAAACAAGCAGCAAGTGCTTTACAATGTAACAATTAATTTCAACCCAGGTAAGAATCATATAAAACATTTTTTACCACCATTTTTTAACATTTTTTAACCATAAATTACCATGCTGTTCAGGTAAATATATAACAATAAATAACTAAGTAATATATGAACCTGGACCACAAAACCAGTCACAGGAGATTTATAAATCATCTGAAAGCTAAATAAATAAGCTTTCCATTGATTTGTTAGGATAGGACAATATTTAGCCAAGATACATTTAAAAATCTGAAACCTGAGGGAGCAAAAAAATCAAAATATTGAGAAAATCGACTTTAAAGTTGTCCAAGTGAAGTTCTTAGCAATGCATATTATCAATCAAAAATTAAGTTTTGATATCTTCATGAAACACGATCTTTATTAATATTCTAACGACTTTTGGCATAAAAGAAAAATTATTTTGATTATTTTGATCCATACAATGTATTTTTGGCTATTGCTACAAATATACCCATGCAACTTAAGACTGGTTTTGTGATCCAGGGTCACATATAGTTTACCACAGTATACTGAGAGGGTGGAGCATAGGGAATTGACTATTTTAGAGCTATTTGTATCAGTACTTGTAACACAGCGTTACAGTTTTGCACCTGCACAGTATGCATGGTTCAGAACCCTCACCCAGTGCAGCGAAACGGGGATCAGGAAGGAATTTGTGTAGCGAATTGAGACGTACCTTGCCAAAGGGAGAATGGACATTGGCAGCCTTGAGCACAATGGTGGAGTTGAGATTTGAACTCCATTTGGTTTAATTTCCTCTCAAGTGAAAGGCAAGGAAGATTAATGAAATATCCCCAAATCCATCCTGTTTTATTTCTATTAAATCAACGGTGAAATGCAACCACTAGGCCTGTTTGTGGATGGAGAATTTGGATAGTGTTTCTCCATCTAGCTAAAGAGACCTCGTGCACTTTCGCGGCAATGAATGATGCTAGCTGAAAAAATTCAGTCGTTCCTGAAGTCAGCATCTCAGATTGCACGCCATCCTTCAGAGACCAAATGAACTGCACTTATTGAATTTAGTATGAGTTACTGTCACGATATGAAATAATCAGTTATTCCATGGATAACCTCAGGCTTTACCTGCTATTAATTTTCCGTATTATATCAGATTTTATTCTACATTTGTTTCCACAGTCTTATCAGCTTCGTTCTTTAATTAATTCTCACGTGTCAAGTGAACAGCACTTAAACAAGTAAAAATACCAGTAAAAACACTCTAGAAGCACATTCAGAAATGTGCAGTGGGTGGGCAAGTCATCAGATTTAGCTCGGTTGAAGAGAACAATACTTTTATGGTGATCTCCAGACTCACTGTCCTTCGGTTTGCACAATAGACTGCGGTTCTGAATGAAACCCATCTGACCCCACTAATCTGCAGCTTTTCTAGTCGTCCTTACAATAGAGTGATCTGGAAGACAAACATGTTTAACTGTTAAGCTAATTCGGACTCTTTAGTTTTCCTTTCCTCAGCCTTACAAAGGCACAGCCGTTAGCGTGCAGACGTACTCACTTCGCCGTACCGTCTGTCAGCGTCGGTTTAAGTGCTTGCATAGGCGAGTCACCAGCGAACCCTCACCTGTAGCCACGCTTTCATACGCAGACCGTGTCCTGCACGAGCACGGCCTGTTCTACAAAAGTGTTTTCAATCCATAAACAGAGACCATTGCTTTTTAAAGCGTGTCTTTTAAGACACCATAAATCTTTCCTTCTCGCCGGCCATTCCAAAAGCCTTTCTCTGGAGTGACAGTCGGCATACTCGAGTTTGACGATGATTGTTTTCAGTGCCCCCCTCCCCATTGCCCCCCTCCTCCCTCTAGCTCTGCACTCTATCATTTGGAACAATAATAAACAACCACCGACGCGGGCAAAAAAGCCTCCTGAAATCTATTACGGAGAATAGTGTGGTTATGCGGAGAGCGGAGGGGAATGTTTCCCCCCCCCCGTGCAAACATCACTGTAATTTCCAATGCCAAACTGATTCGGGCCAGGCTTACCATGCTCTTATCTGATCCTTACGGGTGGTCCCCCTCGACCCCTCCTTTTATTCCAGTTGCACAGATCTGGAAATCTTCTTCACACCACACTTGGGTTGTGGATCTCCCCTGCCAAAGAGCCACTGGAATCATTTCAAGGGAAAAAAGGGAACACAAGTGGTTAGATTGGGGGATTAAGATCACTTACAATATGGACTGGTTTTTAACGTGCCCTCTGTAGTAATGTTTCCCTTTCATTTGGCTGCTGAGACGTTCACTGAGGCAAATTTCTTGGTTTTAAAGCAGCAATCAGGCGTTCTTTAAATTCTGGACCACCAAAGGCCCACCATGGAGATGTTGTCCTCAATTACAAGGGTGAACTTGTTCTTGGAGTTCAGGACAATAGCAAAAATGGACAAATTGATCCATTATATTTTATATATATTACATTTGATAAACACTTTATTTTAAGGTGTCCTTGTTACAATGTAGTTACACATTTAAGTACTGACTAATATTAATTGTCTACATTTACTATATGGTTAAGGTTAGGATTAGGGTTTGTCTTAGGGTTACTTGCATGTAATTATGCATAGTAATTGTTATTATAATAGTAAGTACATGTAATGTGTAAAAAGGACACCTTAAAGTATTATGGAATCATTCTAATATTTTTTTTTTATTTCCATAAAATGTACTTTTTAAAATTGTTATAGTTTATAAAAACTATGCATATTTTTTTTAAGTGCTGGGCAACAATTAATTATGATTAATCGCATCCAAAATAACAATACAGTTTTTGTGTACATAATATATGTGTGTGTACTGTGTATATTTATGAGATATATATATTAAGAAAAAAAATGTTTATATATTAAATATATTTATATATAATATAAATTATATAAACATAAATATATATAAATGTAAATATTTTCAAAATATACTGTATGTTTGTCTTTATTATATACATAATAAATATACACACACATATATTATGTACACAAAAACTTTTATTTTGGATGCAATTAATCATGATTAATTGTTACCCAGCACTATTTTAAGTATATTATAAAATATTACATTTTATACATGTGACCGTGGACCATATATATTATATATTTGGTTTATTTGTAGCAATAGCCAAAAATACATTGTATGGGTCAAAATAATCGATTTTTCTTTTATGACCAAAATTATAAGGATATTAAGTAAAAATTTTATTAGTAATATGCTTTGCTAAGAACTTAATTTGGACAACTTTAAAGGTGATTTTCTCAATATTCAGATTGTTTTTCACCCTCAGATTCCAGATTTTCAAATAGTTGTATCTCAACTAAATATTGTCCTATCATAATAAAGCTTTCAGATGATGTTTCAATCTAAATTACAAAAAAATTAGCCTTATGACCGGTTTTGTGGTCCAGGGTCACATATGATAGTTTGAATGTATATTTAGTGTACTAAAGTCTGTCTAAAAGAATATCTGGATTACAAAAAAAAGAAGAAGTGTGTAATATAAAATGTATGCAAGCTGTCCCAGTCTAAAATAATACATAATAATTCCCTTTATAAATAGGTGTTCATTAAAAGATGACAAAAGATTGATGAGGATGATAAAATGAGTGGCATGCATCTGACGCTGAAACGGATTTGAACGGCAGCAGCAACGCCACGTATGTAATGGCAGCGTAAATACATTTTTACTCAGACACAAAAATATCTGACAAGGAAATAGTCCTACAATATCACAACATTTTAGCACGTCCATATGTCAAGACTGGCAATAGAAAAGTTTTAAACACTACCCGATGTTTGCCGAACAATTTTTTCCCTCTTTGAAAATAAAAGCTAGGCTGAACGTCAGACACACATCATTTTTTAGAGTGCTCAGTGTAATGTTTTCTGCAGTATAGACTCAAATGCATTTGAGCTCCGAGCTCCTGGCTGCATCGCAGTACAAACACACACAGAGACACACACACACAACCTCCTTTTTCCACTTTCTTTTGGCTGAGTCACATTACAAACATAAGAATTTAATAGCTACTCTTCACTGATGAAGAAACCTTCTCATAATGTTTCTTTTTTTTTTCTTTTCTTTCAGTGTACCTCTGAACACAGTTGTCTGTCCAAATATGCAATTTCTTGTCTTTGCGAATATTGTTCTTGGCTGGGCGCAGCCTAGATTAGATTATATTGATAGGGAAGATGTATTTAGAGATAGAAATTAAATGGAGTTCCTCATGCCATAACCCTAAATTTGTTTTTGGTTTTCATTACATATGTTCCTGATTACTTTATTTGCCGATTTGCTATGTCTGTTATTTCTCATTACCACAGATTCGAGTACATCTGAAACCAAAACCTGCCCAGGTTTTCAGTTGCAATTAATTTAACAAATAAATACATTTTAAAAAGTAATAATACAAAATAATACAAAAAACAACAAGTTGGCATTCTAGTGATTGTAAAAAAAGAAAAAGAAAAAAAAAAGGTCTCTATTATTGATGTATTTATTTAGTTTTGGGGTTTTTTTGGTCAGGAAACATTTTGAATTAAATGCCTTGGGAAATTTGAGCAGCCAAAAAAATGTTCATGCATAAAACATGTGAAAGTAAAGCAGGGTGTATCAAATATTGCTTGGTCTGGACATGTACTTTTCAAAAACACGAAGATTGGTTACAAAATAAAATTGCGGCAGCTTGGTAATTTCCTAGAGAGCACATACACATTTGTTTCATCAGTAGGTAACAAGAGGCCCCTTGACAGAATTCGATAAAGCCATACAGTAATATAATGATTTCATATGAGTTACTGTCTTCACGCTCTCTGAAAGACCATGTCAGACATTACAGTAAACCAAGCCTGAAATTTGGAGTTGATTGCGCGGCCCTGCGCCCACACTGCAATTCACCACAGTGCAAGTTGATGGTAGAATGAGAAATGCCCCCCTCCCCGCTTTAGACGCTAAAGACATCACCCGTGGATTCTCCCTGCGTTCGAATTGGAGAGCAGACTGAATAAGAAGCACCAGATGTACGTTAGTTCTCGATCCTCCACCTCTGCCCCTTGGAAATGTCTTAAATTTCCTGCGATGTTTCTGTCGAAAAGGTCTGTTTCAGGGCAGACAGCTTTAGAATAAAGTTTCCATCCCACCTACCATGTGGTGCCCCGTCTCTACGCAAGTCCCTCTACGTCTGCATTTATCCTATTACTGAAATCTACCAGGATCCAATTCATCTCGGCAAACAGTTGGAAAATATGTGATTTGATGAGACCTACAAAAGCTCCGCTTGTGGTGCCCATCATGTCCCAAATCTAATTCTCCATGATTTGAGCTGCCAAACATCCCAGCCGGGCTTAATACCTTATATCAAATCCCTCTAAAAGCGTATAATTTCCAGTGATTGCTCACACTTGCGGCCTACTTACAAACACATCGGCAACCGGGCGGTGGAAAGCCACATTCTCTGTCTCGTTGTGTTTTCGTCCGCTGCCAACCTATTTATTTTTCACTTTCTAAGTGGTGGCTGAGAAGAGAGTCGAGGAACAAAGAGTCATTCTGCAAGCTTAATACAGTTTCATTTTCCATATACTGCTGTTGAGTGTAGAAAAGTTGGCTTTTCTTCTTTTCAACATGCTCATATTCCATTTAGAGTTAAGAAAATGCACTGCTTTACATCATATACAAAAAAGAGATGACATACGCTACCAGTCAAAAGCTCACCAAGCCTGCATTTATTTGATCCAAAATATAGTAATATTGTAAAATATTTTTACTATTTAAAACAACTGCTTTTTATTTAAATATATTTTAAAATGTTATTTATTTCTGTGATCAAAGCTAAATTTTCAGCATCATTACTCCAGTCTTTAGTGTCACATGAGCCTTCAGAAATCATTCTAATACGCTGATTTGCTGTTCAAGAAACATTTATTATTATTATTATTATTATTATTATTAATTATCAGAATTTAAAACAGTTGAGTACCATTCAAAAGCTTGGAGTCAGTATAATTTTTTTTGTGAAAGAAATTATAGAAATTAATAATTTTATTTAGCAAGGATGCTTTAAATTGATCAAAAGTGATGATAGATATTTATAATGTCACAAAAGATTCTTCAGAACCTTCAATTCATCAAAGAAACCTGAAATAAATTCTTCTTAGCTGTTTTTAACATACAACTAAATGCTTTTTTAGCAGCAAATCAGAATATCAGAATGATTTCTGAAGGATCATGTGACTGGAGTAATGATGCTAAAAATTCAGCTTTAAAATCACAGGAATAAATTACATTTTAAATGTGTTCAAATAGAAAACAGTTATTTTAAATAGTAAAAATATTTCAAAATTTTACTGTATTTGCTGTACTTGAGATCAAATAATTGCAGGCGGTAAGCAGAAGAGACGTCTTTAAAACATACTGTTCAAAAACTTTTGACCAGTAGTGCAAGGGTCAAAGACGTTAAAATAAATTTACAAAAATGATTTTATGTCCATATGTAGGTAAAATGTCTACTTTTAAGGATTCAAATACGTTTTTGGAGAATAATATGTCCAAATTTGGTTAAAATAATGTTACATTGTCATTCAGTGTAACACAATATTTATGTAAAAATTCAACAAAATGCTTATTCTGACTTGTACATATTAAAATATATAAAAGAATAAGTCAGCATATTCAATTTTATTGTGTTTAAAAGGAGTAAAAAATTCTTACTGACAAATTGGTAACACTTTACAATAAGGTTCATTAGTTAACATTAGTTAACCACATTAGTTAACATGAACTAATAATGAACTGCACTTATACAGCATTTATTAATCTTTGTTAATGTAAATTTCAACATTTACTAATACATTATTAAAATTTTGTTAACATTAGTTAATGCAGTGTGAACTAACATGAACAAACAATGTATAACTGTATTTCCGTTAACTAATGTTAATAAAGATTAGTAAATACAGTAACAAATGTATTGTTGATGGTTAGTTCATGTTAGTTAATACATTAGTTAATGTTTAACGAACCTTATTGTAAAGTGTTACCGACAAATTATTATTTGGGGTGAAAGTAATTTGTCTTTTATTATGTCGTAAATTGATTTTTGTTGTAAATATGCTTGACAAGATTGTTACACTGAATGACATTTAGTGGGTGTCTTCAGTAAATTAGTGAAAAATTTATATTTATTTTGTGCTTAGAAGAACAAAAATGCAATTAATTTAAACAGAACACTTTTTTTTGGAAAAACAACAATTTAAAGCAGTATTACACTTATTGTTTTTATGCTTAAACCCGTTTTTGACCTGTACACAACTAAATTTCCACTGAAAAATTGCTAGTAAATTTCACAATTACAAAGAAACAGCAAGTAACACATTTAATTAAATGCAAAAAGTAATTAAGCATTTTTTTGTAAAACGTGCTCCAATAATCTTTTTATTTACAACTTCTTGTTTTTAGAGTCTAATTGCAAGACGTTTGCAAACTATAAGGTATGTGATGCACTTTTACATGGTACAGTTTTAGATTCTGCATTTTAATCACCAAACTTTGGTGCTACCGTTCCGCCATGCTGTGACCCAATATAATAGCTATGTGGTAAAACCGGCAACAGTTTAACCCAACAGAGAGCTATTACAGAAAACAAGCTTTTCTTATCCAAAGAAACATGTAATATCTTAAATATAATGTTCATAATTGTGGGATTTTCAAGAGTGCGTATAGTGTACAGAAGTGAAACGGTTGCAAAAAAATCATCCCGGGCCAAATCATTCACTGGAAATAGATAATTGTGACTGAGCTAAAACCATAACCATAGCTTTCACCAAGGTATTACAGGCATAAGAAACCAAACCGTCAACCAAAGTTGTTTCATGTCTAAATTTCCAGGACAATATCCAATGACCTTCTTTAGCGGAATGTCATAACTGAGAATGATGGCCAGGCTCAATCCGGCCCATGAATCTGTCACCCTAATACAGTTTAGACTATCATTAAATTATTGTTAGTGCTGCAGTTAGTGTGCGGTTCGTACCGACAGTAATATTCTTACGTTTTATTTTGCATCCTTTGTTGTTACATCATAAATTGGATCAACAGTGTTCATCCAAAGTAGCAAATAATTGCAGATCATGGCTTTGAATGTTATTTCACAGTCCACATTTTGGTTTGTCTACGATGTCTAATAGTTTACCCAAGTACCGCTAAAGAAAAGGAATGTGTTTTTTCCCTTCGTTTTTTTCCCCCGGTGAACCACAAAAAGGCCGACACATGCTCACCTCAGGATTTTATATTTAGATATCATGTGGAATATTTTCAAACACATCAGAGAAATGATTCCCGTCCCGAAGCTTTGCTGCGTTTTTAAAAGGCCTTCTGTGAGTTACTACTTTTACCAAGTGGAAAATGCCTTGTCAAACCAAGCAAAGCAGGTCTCCATTTGGATGTCACATAATAAGTGAAAACCCAAGGAAAAACGGGTCATCAGAATTCCATAACCACACATAAGTCCCGCCTCTCAGGGGAGCCACCATGGAAAGCAAAGCACTGCCCAAAGTCATCCCTGCTTTGAAGCTCGGGAATAATGACAGCTATGATATAATAATTTGAGAGAAGGTGAAAAGTAATATTTTGAAAAGTTTTCTATTTTAATATATTTTAAAATGTAATTCATACATATGCACTACCAGTCAAAAGTTTTTGAACAGTAAGATTTTTAATGTTTTTTAAAGAAGTTGCATCCAAACTTCTAAACTTCTAAAGTGCAGCAAAAATACTTTTAAATATTTTTTCTATTTAAAATAACTATTTTCTATTTGAATATATTTTAAAATGTAATTTTTCCTGTGATTTCAAAGCTGAATTTGTGGCATCGTTACTTCAGTCACATGATCCTTCAGAAATCATTCCAATATTCTAATTTGGTGTTCAAAAAACATTTATTATTATGATTTTAAAAACAGCTGTATAATATTTTTAGGTTTCTTTGATGAATAGGAAGTTAAGAGAAGGATTTATCTTAAATAGAAATCTTTTGTAACATTTTGTCTTTATCATCACTTTTAATCAATTTAAAGCATCCTTCTAAATAAAAGTATTAATTTCTATAATATATATACACTGTCGCGCAAAAGTTTGGGATCAGTAAGATTTTTAATGCTTTTTTAAAGGATGCGTTTATTTGATTAAAGTCTGTGTTTATTTGATTAAAAATACAGAAAAATAAAATAAAATTGTGAAATGTTAATGCAATTTAAAATAAGGGTTTTCAATTTTAATATACTTTAAAATATAATTTATTCCAGTCTTCAGTGACATGATCCTTCATAAATCATTCTAATATTCAGATTTATTATCAATGTTGGAAACATTGCTTAATATTTTTTGGGGAACCCGTGATCCTTTTTTCAGGATTCTTTGATGAATAAAATGTTAAAAAGAACAGCATTTATTCCAAATGGAAAACTTTTGTAACGATAAACACCTTGTTCAAAGTTAAGGGTCAGTGATTTTTTTTCTTTCTTTCTCTCTTTGAAAGAAATTAATACTTTTATTCAGCAAGGATGTGTTAAATTGATAAAAAATTATGTTGAAGACTTATACTGTTGGAAAAGATTTCTATTTTGAATAAATGCTGTTCTTTTAAACTTTTTATTCATCAAAGAATCCTGAAAAAAGGATCACAGGTTCCAAAACATTAAGCAGCAAAACTGTTTCCAACATTGATAATAAAAGTAAATAAATCAGCATATTAAAATGATTTCTGAAGGATCATGTGACACTGAAGACTGCATTAATGGCTGATGAAAATTCAAATCAACTTTAAACTTCAAATCAAATTAAATCAACATTAACAATAAATTTTAACATTAAAAATCCCAAACTTTTGAGCGGCAGTGTTTATATACTAACTCCAAGCTTTTAAATGGTATAGTCTATAATGTTACAAAAGCTTTTATTTTTTCTAAATGCTTATTTATTTGTTTTTTTGCAAGTGTTCATAAAGTGCAAAATCTAAAGCAGGGCCTTGATGTTAAGAAGTTGTTGTGGTGAGACTCTGCCTCACTCTGTAATTACATCATTGCTTTGCATTACTAGTTGAGGTCAATGATGTCATTAAGTCTGAGCAGCTTCCAAAATTTCTGCAATGGGTTTATTGTATGAGTAAATCTACTGTTTGTTTCACTAATTCCTAATATCATTAGCCGGCTGTTTTACATGCCCCTGAAATTCAATCAAGCCAATGCACTCTCTCTCTCTCTCACTCTCTCTTTTGCTCTGAGCCACGGTTTAACATGCGCCACTTTATTATTTGCCTGTTGAGTGCTTTTTAGAGCCGCAATTAGGGCACCGTTTTATTCTCTGTTTGCTCTGCGGGCCTTGATTAACAATGCAGAGCCATTTATTACATTACCGCTTGTAAAATATAAGTACCTCCCCGTATACTGGACGCAGGATTTCGCTAGAAGAGCCTGGAGGAGAATTTGACACGTCGCCGAAGCCAAAGCACAGGCTCCTTGAGAAAGTTTCATTGAGTCTAGAGATGCATTGCGATGACGTTTGCTTTAAATTTGAAGTAAACAGAAGAATTTGGATACTCTGCCTGGGGAGCTGTCCGTTAAAAGACGAAGAGTCAGGTTTAAAGAGCACGGCTTTGTCGGATGCGCGACCGATAAGACGCAGCGTCCGTAAGTGTTTATGGGATACACGGCAATAACGCAAGGGGCCGGAAAAGCCCCTGATCCCTTCTCATAATAGCATTTTCCTAACTGCCTCTTTATCATAGGCAATTTCGCAAAGTCTCCGGGGAATCCGTTTTTTCGTCCGTGGAATCACCATCTCGCAATAAATTCCACCTTTAAAAAAGTGTGGAGCATGTGTTTTATGAAGTCCAAGTTCAGTCAGAGTGCAGGCTGAACCAGGGCCCCGTAGTCTCTGGGTTTCATCTGATTTGCGGTGGCAATAAAGGTGCAGGGGGGGAAAAAATCCCTCCACAGGCTGCCCGTTTCAGATGTGTTTTGGATTGAAAATAGGATTAATGTGCTAAAGTGTGATTAGAATGGTTAAACACGATTAATTGGAACGGACTCGTATCGCCAGGGGAGCGAGGCGGGCGGAGGGGGGTGTTCCTGGACGTCCTCCAGTTCACCAAGTGAACAAAGCACACCAACTGTCCAGGATTTTCCATGTCTCCACTGGTGCGCCTTTTCCTTTGCATTTTCTCATAGCCAGCTTGTCTGAAGGCAGATTAAATGCAGCTGAGAATGTTGGTGTAGGCCTGCAGCGTGGGACCCTCTGGGAATAGGCAGGAACCACGAGCTTGGACTTGGCCTGAGCTGCGCTGCTTGAAAACAGCCATGCACCCAGGGCAGAGGTCCAGGTGGATCGGCAAGGGAGAGGGGAGTAATTTGGGGTTATTTAAAATGATCTATTAAACCCCTGAACTTTAATCAGGGTTGCTACTATACTGACAGGCATGATTTACTTACAAATCAAGATGATGTGGATGGGAGGGGATGGATAAGGTCAGAATTTGCGTACTTGATTTTTCGAGGGAGCGACGGCCGACCGACGGGAGCGCTAACCCTTCCCGGCCCGAGTGAGCGGGCTCATTAGCACCTCGGAGGCATCGCGGAGACGGATCCGAGTGGCTGATGGAGCCGCTCTCGGGGGTGGGGCGGAGGGGGGTGAGATCACGCGAGGAGCAGACACACTTGTTTGAGTTCTGTCTAAACACAGCAGGGCTCTGATAGACACCTAAAGTCAAACTGTTTTACCCCAGACTCACTAACTCACAGCGCAGAGCCTGCTTTTCAAATGTGATTAGCCCTCATCATCCGAGGGTTGAAGAAGTTAACGGTCGCGTAAACACTGGGTCGGCGACGGCGGGAGAGGCGCAGGCGCGAGGGCAAAAGTCGCAGAGGACATGAGGAGTGACATCGGAAGATCAAGGGGGCTCGTTCTAAAACGAAAACAGTTTAAGCGGAAGGTTAGCAAACATGTGATCCAACACTGTCAGTTTTTTAAGAAAAAAAAATGTAATTTTAGAATTAAACTTTTAAGACACAAAAACTTTATTCATTTTTGTCTTTATATGTTAATGAAATGCTTTTATTTAAAAATAAATAAAGAATTTGAAAACATTAAGAAAAATGCTAAGCTTGCTCTTTTTACAACTGAAATTCTGTACTATTCCTTTTATGCCATTGGGTGCCTCTGTTATTTTTAAAAGAAAGAAAACAATTTAAAATGTAAAATAATATAAATATATATTTATATATAAAATATATGTTAAAATATTCTATAATAAATTATATTAAAGTATATTTAATTAATTAATTTAATAAAAATGATTATTATTATTATTGTTGTTTTTGTTGTATTGAGTGTTTTAAATCAAATGGAAGCGTTGCTTTGTTTTGTGAATGTCTGGATTCTGGATTGTGAATGTCTGGAATGACTAAATTTGTGTGGTATTTTATATTGTTTTGTGCATCTGTATTTATTTGTATTTTTTTAAGTAATTTATTAAAATAAACTAAAAACTATTAATTACTAAACTAAAAAATGTATATTTATATACATTATAATAAATTATATTAAAGTATATTTCTTTAAATAAATAATTAAAAAAAGTGTTATTATTATTATTTTAAACCAAATGAAAGTTTGGTTTAAACTAAATTTGTGTGGCATTTTATTCTTATGCCATTTGGTGCATCTGTATTTATTTTAAAAATAAAGAAAATGTAATTTATTTAAAATTACACTAAAAAAATAAGAACTGTTATTGTTATTATTTGTTATATTCATAAAAATATTATATAATGAAAGGATATTTAATTTATGAAATCAATAAATAAATACAAATAATAGTATTATTGTATTTAGTGTCTTAAACCAAATGGTAGAGTTGCTTCTTTTTTTTATTCAGTATTGTGAATGTCTGGACTACATTATCATGTACAACTACATTTGTGTGGTATTTTATCCTGTTATGTCATTTTGTGCATCTGTATTTATAAAAAAAAAAAATGTATTTTAATTTATTAAAATAAACTAAAAACAATTCCTTTTAATGCATTTGGTGTATCTGTATTTATTTAAAAAATATATGTTTTTATTATTATTTCTTATATTTATATAAATTATAATAAATTATATTAAAGTATATTTATTTAAATAAAAAAAGTATTATTATTATTAGTAGTAGTAGTATTTTAAACCAAATGGAAAAGTTGTAGGGTTATTTTTGTTGTTGTTGTTTTCATTTATTTAATTTTGTGAACATCCATACTACCTCATAAACTAAAATGTGTGTGGTATTTTATCCTGTTATGCCATTTTGTGCATGTGTATTAATTAAAAAAAGTAATTTATTAAAATAACCTAAATTATATAAATATATATAAAATAATAATTATAAGAACAATATTAATAATAATAGTTATGATGATAATAATAATTATTATTATATTGTTATATTATTGTGTTGTTGTATTTATATACATAATATTATCAATTATATTGAAGTATAATGAAATAATTATTACAAATTATTATTATTGTTTTTATAGACAAAAACCACCATTCACTCTGACATCCAACAAATTTAAAGTGTAAGATATAAATGAAGTCTGTTAATTCAGACTGTTAATACATTATTTATAGAATGCTAATTAATTAGCAATAATAATAATTATTACAATTATTAACAATTATTCACATATATCAGAAATACATTCAATATTTGATAAGATCATTCAAATGAATATATTTAATAATACTCAAACAATCAGACAAGTAAACCAACAAAAAAACAGTGTGTGATGCAAAATGACAGCTACAACTAAAAACCTTTCAATTGTTATATGTTCTGGTTGAACCGTAATGATTGACAGCGTGTTGACAGGTTTGCCCCGCCCCCTCTATGTTTCACCACACTCACTACTCGTCTGCTCTGACCGCTATGCATTGGAAGATTCTGACAACTCATAAAAGTATACGGGTTCTGGCAGCTGCTGCCCATAAACAGCTGCTGAACCCTATAAAACCATTATGAGGTCCTGCTCGGGTTCAGCAGGAAACAGACATATCAATGTGTAAAACGAGAGGAGAGATAAAGCAATGATTTAACTGATGTGCAACAGTATTTAGTGTCTCAAACCAAATAGAAGAGTTGCATTTTTTTGTTTTTGAATTCCTGCATTCAGTCTTGCGAACGTCCGGACTGTCTTATCATGTACAGTAACTAGATCGGATTAACAAAAATCAGATGTCTCTTATTGTAATAGGAAAATGAGAGAAACAGAACGGGGCAAAAGTACAATGTGCCACGCGGCAGATCTGCTGTGCATGAACATGCTGTATTCATTTGTTTTTTCAAACAGACAAGCCAATAAAAACTTGCAGTCATAGCTGGTTCGGCTTCCAAATTCATCACCTTTCTTGCTTAAGCCTGAGTAATATACACAGGTTTTGGTATATGACAACATCACAGAGCGTAGTGTTTCTCCAAATATGCTCAAATGTCAAGACTTAGCTAGTTATAGGCTTTTGCGTAAACCCTCCGGTTGCGTCGTCCTGGCAGAACGTTAATATGCATTGTCAGAGGATTTGAGGTAGAGCTGACTTAGAGGGAGGCTTTCTGATGCCTGCGTGTAATTGCCGGGGTCAAGGCCGTTGCTTTGGCGCGGCCGACTATAGCAGGCATTATATATTATTATATGATGAGGGACTTCAGACCCTCGTAAAGTAAAGTATCAAGGGCATTTCCCTTTACTTTTAGCACTGGGGCCTGGATTCTGTAAGAATCAGGCCCTGGTTCCTCGGTTATATGTGTTTTGTTTGGCAGATTAGTTTCCAACAATCTTATTTTAAATTAAATGAAAACATCATAAAACAGAAACACAGAAAACAGACACAGAAAACAATGAAACTCCAGATCTGATCGAAAAGTTAAAGTACATTTCCTTTTCAAAATGCTAATGAGGTACAGTCTGAGGTAAGACATATCTTAACTGCATCATACCTTTTCTCAGAGTAATTCTAGCACTGTTACATTATATGGCATTGGCTATATGTTTAGCATTGAACTTACTGTTGTTGGCATTTATCATATGTATGCTGTGCGCAGTCCTTTTCTGTATGTGTAAAACATCTTCCTACAATATCTGCAAAAAGGCACATGGAATTCTGTATGCCATGATGCAATGCACTTAGCCTTCAATTTCAAGATGGATTTAATTGCTATCCATACCGAACAAGTTATTGTAAGATTAAGTTTAAAATAAGATATAAAGACAAAGTTGCACTTAAGCAAAAACAGTACAAATTGTAAGATATAAAGTCTCAGTTCCGAAAGAACAAAGTTAAAATGATGAGATATAGTCAGTTTTTAAAAAAATAAAAATATGTAAAAAATATTTTAGATTAATAGGAAGTGATTTAATATTCTGAGATTTACTATCTTTTTTCTAAAAACAAAGCTGAAATTATGAGATTTATAAAGTCACAACTAAAGTAAAATATTTAAGAGATTAAAAAAATAAGATTTAAAAAAGAGATTAAGAAAAAAATGCGAGACATAGTCTCAATTCTGAGAAACAAAACTGAAATTGAGATATAAAGTCATTTTCTAGAAATTCAAGTAAAAATATCTGAGATTAAAAGAAGATTTAAGAGATTAAGAAAAAAAAATAATGTAGTGTCAATTTCTGAGAAACAAAGCTGAAATGATGAGATATAAATTCACAATTTCTAGAAAGGAATGTAAAAATATTCTAAACATTAAGAAATAAAAAAGTAATATAGGCTCAATTCTGAGAAACAAAGTTGAAATTGAGATACAAAGTCAATTTCTAGAAATGAAAGTCAAATATTAGGGAGATTAAAAGAAAAAAATTAAGATTTAGTCTAAATTTTGAGATATAGGCCCGGTTTCACAGACTGGGCTTAGGTTAAACCAGGTTTAGGATATAGTTCATTTAGGACATTTAAGTAATTTTTAATAACTTTCCCTGAAAAAAAAAAAAAAACATTACTGGTGTGCGTCTAGAGGCAAAACAAAGGCAATGATTTTAAGATCAGTTAGTGCAAATTTCTTTCAGTTTAAACAGCTCAGATTTACAGTTTAGTCTGGGATTAGATTTAAGCCTTGTCTGTGAAAGTCACAATTTCCAGAAATGAGAGTAAAAATATTTGAGATTTAAAAAAAGATTTAAGAGATAAAGAACAATAAAAATGCTGAGAGAAGAAGTCAGAATTTTTAGAAATTAAAGTAAAAAGATGTAATAGATTAAGGGAAAAAATGTGAGACGTAATCTCAATCTTGAGAAACAAAACTGAAATGATGAGATATAAAGTAACAATTTCTAGAAATAAAAGTAAAAATATTCCAGATTAAAAGAAAAGATTTAAGAGATAAAGGGAAAAAATGTGAGATATAATCGCAATCTTGAGGAATTGTGAGATTATTTTAGAAATGAAAGTAAGAAAAGAAATAAGAATAAAACAAATTTCTAGAAATCACTTTTCTAGCCGTTACATACTCATTTTAATCAGCAACACTGGATTAAAAATGCAAATTAATCATGATTATTTCCCAGGTTTATTAAATTAAACATGCAGTACAATGAGGTCTTTTGAATAATCTGACAAACTACTGTTTGAAACATTTATCGCAGAATAATAATACACTGAAAACAGTATTAGATCAGATCTCTCTTCTTAGGTGATGACTTGTGATTATTTAGTGATGTTACTGATCACATGCAGTTCCTTCTATTTAAACTAGTAAAAGTAAGTGTGTGCTGGTTTAAGGCTGGCAGAGAATCATCAAGGCCTTCAGTCATTCCTTCTGATGGTGAGCACTCACGCCGAGATGAATAGTAATGCACATGGGGGAAGTATTTCATTCACATATGCCAAACATCAGCAGGAGCCGCAGGACGCACAGTGGACATGTCCTTTCTAAGTGTCACTTTTATTACAGGCCCGGCTGGCTAAGAAAAACCGCCCGCACTCAGCCTATGCAAGTCATTTCTCTTCCATTTTCCACTACACACTGACATCTGACGGCCTATTGCTGGAGAGGTCTGAAAAACCAATTTACCTCCATCTTTTAGTGTTTTTATGGACTATTTTCCTTTGTCATCCCTCGCTTTCCATAGTTACATGAAAACGCAAAAAAGAGCTATGTCTCATATCCTACTGTGATTTAGAAAATATACTGGTGAATGTTAACATCCATAGGTCATGGCATGTACTATAAATGTCATGTTCTATAATGAAGACACCTCTAAAAATCATTGATAGCAGATGGGTATCAGTCCCAGGGCGAATAAATATCCTCTCTCCCTTTCTTGTGGTCGACAAAGACATATCCAGCGAGATGTTCTCAACGTGCTTGCCAGTAAGCTGAAATGATGTATTAGAGAGCAAAGAGACAACATAGCTAATCTTGAAATAACTTTCTCATGTTGTTTTGCGCAATTTCGCCATTTCTATATATCAGATAACACGCGTTGTCAGGCCTCGGAGTGCACTACATCATCTGTGATTCAGATGTGCGCGAATACTCTCCGAGCACGCCGACTGTTTCGCGTAAACGGCTATTTGTCTGCTGCACTTTGATGCACTACGGCTTTCTCTCGAAGTCCCTGGAGGTCATTTTCGAGGGAATTTGTGATGTTTGTTCAAAATAGATCTTTGAAAACAAATCGAAGCAATGTTTACTGAAACGTAATGCACTTTGGTCGTGTTCATTTTTCATTGAATTAGCTATACACACACACAATGTTTTGACTGTTCCTACCAGACTTTAAGTGCACTAAATTCATAATCATTGCTGACAGACAAAACACGTTTGTGCTGCAAAAGCGCAGCGAGGGAATAAAAATGTCAATTTATCAGACAACAGAAGTGTGTGAGAGTATCAAATGCATTATTTGAGCAAGAGGATTCTCTAACAATACTGTTCCCTTGCCTAATATATAAGGGATTATACATGTGTTTATGTATGTATGGGGATCATCATAAAGAATTTAACAATGTCAGTTCTTCAACAGCTCCATTGCTTGTTTTAGTACTTTTAAGGAATAAATATTCAGAAAATAAACTAAATGCAGTTGCCAAATGACAAAAAGGTGTTTACACAGACGTTTTAATGAATTGTCTTGTTAGAAGCAGCATAAAATGCAATCCAGCATAAGTTTGAAATCGCTATTTAAAAGCGAAATACTACACTTTACAATAAGGTTTCATTTGTTAATATTAGTTAATGTATTAACTTACATGATTGAACAATGAACAATACATTTATTACACTACCTATTAATCTTTGTTCATGTTAGTTCACAGTGCGTTAACTAATGTTAACAAACACAACTTGTGATTTTAAGAATGCATTAGTAAATAAAGAAAAAAGTTAGATCAAATCTCAATTCTGACAAACAAAGCTGAAATTATGAGATCAAGTTATAATTTCTAAAAGAAAAGATTAAAAGAAAGATTTAGGGGGAAAAACATTTATATATTTTAGATATTTATATATAGTCTCACATTATGATATGTGACCCTGGACCACAAAACCAGTCTTAAGTCGCTGGGGTATATTTGTAGCAATAGCCAAAAATACATTGTATGGGTCAAAATTATTTAATTGTTTTTTCTTTTATGCCAAAAATCACTAGGAAATTAAGTAAAGATCATGTTCCATGAAGATTTTTTGTAAAATTCCTACTGTAAACCTATCAAAATGTAATTTTTGATTAGTAATATGCATTGTTAAGAACTTAATTTGGACAACTTTAAAGGTGATTTTCTCAGTATTATTTTTTTTTTTTCCACCCTCAGATTCCAGATATTCAAACAGATGTATCTCTGGCCAAATATCATCCTATCCTAACAAACCATACATCAATAGAAAGCTTATTTATTGAGCTTTCATGTGATGTATGCATCTCAGTTTTGTAAAATTTAACCTTATGACTGGTTTTGTGGTCCAGGGTCACATATATAGTCTGTTCTGAGAAACAAAGCTGAAATTATGAGATATAAAGTCACAATTTCTAGAAATAAAAGTAAAAAACTTTCAGATTTATACATGTTTAAGTATGTATGTGGATCATCATAAAGACAACATCAACAGCTCCATTGCTTGTTTTAGGAACTATAAAATTACTATAAATATTCAGAAAATAAATTAAATCCAGTAGCCAGATGACAAAAAGGTGTTTACACAGACTTTTTAATGAATTGTCTTGTTAGAGGCAGCATAAAATGCAATCCAGCATAAGTTAGAACTAAAAACTAAAACAGTACTAAAACTTTGAACTGAAACAGTATTTAAAAGCAAAATACTAACAACGCTAACACTTTGCATTAAGGTGTCATTTGTTAATATTAGTTAATGTATTAACTTACATGACTGAACAATGAACAATACATTTATTACACTATTTATTAATCTTTGTTAATGTTAGTTCACAGTGCATTAACTAATGTTATAAAACACAACTTGTGATTTAAAAAATGTATTACACTAAAAAAAAGGTGCTTTACGATACTATAGAATAACCTTTTTTGTTTAAATGGTTCCATAAAGAACCTTTAACATCTGAAGAACCTTTCTGTTTGACAAAGGTTCTTTGTGGCGAAAGAAGGTTCTTCAGATTGTAAAAGTTAAAAAAGAGATGGTTCTTTAAAGAACCTTTGACTAAATGGTTCTTCGTGAAAACAAAAACGGTTCTTCTGTGGCATCGCTGTGAGGAACCTTTTAAAGCACCTTAATTTTTAAGAGTGTAGTAAATGCTGAAATTTACATTAAGATTAATACATGCTGTACCACACTGGTTGCACTGAATGTTTTTGATTCACTAAAATTAACCAGTTCATTAAAGTAATTTGTTTTGAAAACAAACACAGGTCACAGTCATAGTATTCTAGTGTGTTTTTTAGTCTGCAAAAAGATGAAGAGCTTTACGGCTCAAAATGTTACCTGTGGTGAGAACATGAAATACATTTTTTTGCCTTTTTGGAGCAGCAGAAGAATGAATGGGGCAAAAACTGTTAATGACATTCAGTTGTTGCATGTTTTTGGAAATGTTTTGGAAAACAAAAACCTCACTAAAAAAATACAAAAGTTTGGGATCAGTCTCTTATGCTCACCAAGGCTGTTTATTTGATTAAAAATACAGAAAGAAACAGTAATATTGTGGAATATTCTTACAATTTAAAAGAACTGTTTTCTTTTTAAATAAACTTTAAAATATAATTTATGCCTGTGATGCAAAGTTGAATTGTTGTCAGCCATTACTCCAGTCTTCAGTGTCACATGATCCTTCAGAAAAAAATCTAATATGCTAAATTATTATCAATTTTGGAAACTGGAGCCTTGGAAATTTAGGAACCTGTGATTCCTATTTCAGGATTCTTTGATGAATAAAAAATCAAAAAGAACAGCATTTATTCAAAAAAGAATAATAATGTAAGTCTCCACTGCCCTTTTTTAAAATCAATTTTAACATATCCTTGCTGAATAAAAATATGAATTTTTATCAAAAAAAAAAAAAAGAAATAAAAAAATTACAGACCCCAAAATTTTGAACAGTAGTGTATATTGCTACACAACATTTCTATTTCGAATAAATTCTGTTCTTTTTAACTTTTTATTCCTTAAAGAATCCTGAAAAAAGTATCACAGGTTCCAAAAAAAATAAAATAAATCAGTACAACATTTTTCAACAATGATAATAATCCTGCATATTAGAATGATTTCTGAAGGACACTGAAAACTGAAGTAATAATGTTGAAAATTCAGCTTTGTATCACAAGGATAAATTATATTTTAAAATAAATTAAAATAGAAAAGCTTTATTTTAAACAGCAATAATATTTCACAATATTACTGTATTTTCTGTATTTTTGATCAAATAAATGCAGCCTTGAGCATAATAAAACTTCTTTAAAAAACATTAAAAATTTTACTAAACCCTAACATTTGTACGGCAGTGTATACAATTAAACTTAAATTTATTCAGACACCTTCAACATTTCTCACATTATCAGTTTATGGTAATTAAAATATGACAAGAACTCAGAGTTAAACTGTATCAGAACAAATTCATGTTGATAATGTCAGACTTTGATAGAAAGGTATGTAAAAATTCAGACAACTGTTAGTATGACAATATTTACACAATTATCAATACTTTCTTGACCAATTACCAAGCAATGCTTCATTTTCATTTAGTCTGTGGCATAAAAAGGTAGCGTTAGCAATTAAAGAAAAAACACTTAAGCAAAACATGGTCAGGTCAAAGTGTCTGAACTTTTTGGGGAGTTTAATATGTCAGTTTACTTTATTTTGCTATTCTCACTTACATAAATGAACTATAGTGTCCCACACCCACTAGTAAAAAAATATCAAAAATTATATCTGGTGTCTAAATAATTTTTGGTTAGACTGCAGGTATATATTTTTTTACAGTTATTTTAGAGGCAGCATAAACTGCAGTCCAAAAATTGCCCTTAAACTATATTATAACACCATTTCATTAATTTTTCAAATAAAATATTTCAAACAAAATGCATAATGTGTATCTTTAACTATGTTGTCATATTAACTAATCAAAAATTAAAATCATTAAATCTGGATGTGCATAAGCAATATGTGTTTGCTTCACTAAATAAAACAAACAAAAGAAAAAGAAAAACAGGCTCATAAGAGTCAATAGTTCATGCTGAATGTTTCTGATTCACTAAAAAAGAACCAGCTCATTAAAGTAATATGGTAAAAAAAAAAAACATTATATTTGGTTCAAACTCAACTCTATAACACATATCTGTCTTTGCTCAGACGATGTTGTGCTCTAAGACAGCCGATTGAACAGCCCTGCACCTCTTCAAGAAGACTGCCCTTGACTTGACTCTCAATCCAATAATTAGGCAGAGGGCTCACTGGAAGGGACGGCTCCAGGCCCCGCACCCCCCTGCGGTTCCGCTAGAAGACATTCCATAACCCAAGATTGAGAGATTAATTTAGATTATCAGCGCCATGAGCCAAACCCAATCTGATTACTCCAGCTTTAGGCTTAATAAGTAAAACAAACAGCGCTATCTCTGGATCTTATCGACGGACAATTGTAGCTGATGAGAGCGGCTGATAAGGAAGGTACCACTCAGAGGAAACGGTACACCCGAGTCTCTTTCCGCGGACCCAGCGGGAGGCTCCTGGGTAAAGCCTGAATAACAAATGAGTTTGCTGCGGATTTGGCTAATCATCCCAGGCCTCGAAGCCCCCCGGACAATTCTCAACTTATCGCAAGAGTCAGAGCACTTGAACTGGAGACCCCTACCCCTAATTAACAACCCACCACAAATGAAAACCAGCTGCTAATAATTACATAATTAAAGTGCCTATGGGGGAAAAAAAAGCATAATTTCTGCAGCCATCGTCATAAATCTTGTGCTGTCCGAGCCTATACTTTCAACGTGAACTTTTTCCCGAGCAGGTTAATGCATTACTCATACAAAAAACAGTATCCCTTTGTATTTTTATTGGACCTGCTTTATAACAAAGAGAAGTCTGAGTGGTCTAGGTGAATGTCTATGGTTTGCAGAGGGCACGGGCTCTGACGCTTCGGCGTGTCACCATCTGCGAAGGCTTTTTTGCTTTCGAATCCGATCCTCCTTCTTAAGAACACAGGAGGAGGTCATTACGGAGATAAACAAGCTGCCACTTTACACCTTCTTCTGTGACTAAACACGCCTCGAATTCAAATATCTAAGCTTTATTATTGCAAAATTAGACAAGGGTGGGGCGGCAAAATAAAAACAGTGATTGATTTTGCTAACACACTCCAGAAACAGCATTTGGTTTTACTTTTGATAATTCAAGCCTCACTCCCCAAGCTGGAACCAGCAGTGGCATGGCAATTAGGCAATTAAAACTATTTCACAGAATAAGCCATAAACACCTCTAAGTGTATTGTAGCCGGGGTCACATGCCTAGATGGCCATAATGCGTGATCTTTCACCAACTTCTTTTCCAGGATGATTAATAGTTTAATTTCTACGAATTATTCAGACACACAAAATATTTGATAGGCCGACAGCTATTACCAAATCTAGTAATTGACATGTTGTCAGGATGAAAGGTGTAATTTGTTTTCAGAGCACTTAACAGGGTTAGAAAAGCCACCGGTCTTAGCATCATCAATCATCCGTCATTGAGCGGCGGGGCAATAGCGTGCGCGCGGGTGAAATGTGCTGAGCTGAATGAATACTGTCAGACAGCTCACTTCCTTTCTTTGAATGTGTACACACTGTTTTTACTGTAAAGATAATTACAACAAGTCCTCTGGTGCGTTATTTGTCCTATTGAAATGAGTGATCCCTCTGGCAGAACAGTTTTTTTTTCTCCTGTTGAGGTAATTGAGTCACAAACATTTTCCAAAAAATAAAGTTTGTGACACAAATAACTCTGCCATTCATTTATCAAAGGATCCTGACAAAAATGTACTCGGCTGTCTTGAACAGCAAATCAGCATTTTAGAATGATTTCTGAAAGATCATGTGACACTGAAGACTGCAGTAATGATGCTGAAAATGTAGCTTTGATCACAGGAATGAATTACATTTTGAAATATATTCAAAGAGACAGTCGTCATTTTATACTATATTTATACTACTACTTTTGCTGTATTTTAGATCAAATAAATGCAGACTTGGTGAGCAGAAGAAACTTCTTCAAAAATATTGTAGTCCATTGTGTTTAATATGATTATGTTTAATTAGAATGTTTTTTTTTTCTAGAATTAAATTAAATCTGGGTTTATATTAGGTGACCTTAACTACTGTGTAATTACATCAAAAAACAAGTAAAATGTACATAATGTGTTCATATTGTATTGCAAAACACTTTTGCTGCTATTGAGGTGGGCTATTGAACCTGCTAAAGACAGGTTTGGTGCTATAGGTAGTTGTAAGAGTGGGTTAAGGTGCAGTGGATTTATAAATGTAATTACAGAAATTATTTACAGATGTGATTACATGCATGTATTTTTTAAAATATAAGTACAATGTAAAAACACAATAAATGCATTGTATCAAATTATTAATTTAAATGTAAGTACATGGTAGTTAAAACCACCTAATGGTGGTAAAGGGGGACCCACATTTATTATTGTATTTACTTTTTTGGTTCTTAATATTTGTTTGAGTATAATGGTCAGCATGACAGCATCGGCACCCAAAGAAAAAAGCGTAGCGATTAGGAAACCTGTTTGAAAATGATAGCGAAAACTGAATGACTTTTCAGCATACACTATACTCTTTACCTTACTATTCATGTTTTTAATGCAGATAATTAATGCTTTAATGTAAAGTCAAAAGTTTTTGAACAGTAAGACTTTTAATGTTTTTTTTAAAGAAGTATTTTCTGCTCACCAAGCCTGCATTTATTTGATCCAAAGTACTGCAAAAACAGTAAAATTTTGAAATATTTTTTTTCTATTTAAAATAACTGTTTTCTATTTGAATATATTTTAAAATGTAATTTATTCCTGTGATATCAAAGCAGATTTTTTTTCAATATCATTCTAACATTCAGATTTTCTGCTCAAAAACATGCGCTGAGTAGAATTTTTTTTTCAAGTTTCTTTGATGAATAGAAAGTTCAGAAGAACAGCATTTATCTGAAACAGAAATCTTTTGTAACATTATAAATGTCTTTATCATCACTTTTGATCAATTTAAAGCAACCTTGGTAAATAAAAGTATTAATATCTATCATTTCATTCCCCAAATTAGACTGACTCCAAGCTTTTGATTGGTATAGTGTATGATGTTACAAAAGGTTTGTTTTTCCAGATAAATGCTGATCTTTGGTTCTTTCTATTCATCAAAGAATCCTGAGAAAAATGTATTCAAATATTAATAATAATAAAACATGTTTCTTGAACAGCAAATCAGTATATTAGAATGATTTCTGAAGGATCATGTGACACTGAAGACCGGAGTAATGATCAAATTTAGCTTTGATCACAGGAATAAACTACATTTTAGCAGTTATTTTAAATAGTAAAAATATTTCATAATATTACTTTTGCTGTATTTTGGATCAAATAAATGCAGGCTTGGTGAGCAGAACAGACTTCTTTAAAAAACATTAACATAACATGTTTTGACTGCTAGTGTATGTTGTTCTGTGTGTTTGTCATTTAAATGCAATGCAATACGCCTTTCTGTCTTCTTCATCTTTGTCCTTTTGCCAAAGCTAATCTCAGTGCCACGTGTTCAACCCCCAATGGAAGGTGAGCGAAGAGTTTGGGAAACCTGTTTGAAAACAGTAATTTTTTTGGCATGACTTTGTGCAGTAGTGACAGACTTCACCCTAATATTCCTGCATTTCCCTTTAGGTAATATTTCAGATATAAAGTTAATATTTATTTATCATATGCTATTCAGCGCACTCTCGCTGATATTCTTTTATTTAAATTTTATTTCTTTTATTTTCCTGCTCACAAACATTTTTTATTGTACTTATTTATTAAAATATCCACTTGTTTGAGCATCACAACCTTTCACTTTCTTGCTTATCCTTGTCCTTTTGGCAAAGCCAGGCTCACTCCCGCTGATATTCTTATGAGTTTACTTCAAAAGAGCGCGGCAGCAAGTACAGAACGTACAGCATGTGGCGATGAGACGTTAAAGCCAATCACATTGGGAATGGGGCAAATCTGAAGCAGATTTCTTGTATTTACATTATTCTGTGCTTGTGACTTTAAACAGCGTCAGCCAATTACGAGCTCAATTCGCACAAACCCGGCCATGACTATCTGAGGCCTTTGTTTTCCTTTATGTGTACTGTAAAGGAGTTTTCTGTGCTCAGGGGAAGCTGTTTTTCTAAGCAAGCATGTTGACACATCATTGTACCGCTACACAAGGCCATGATTGGGGCCGTGGGTTTTCCAGCACATTTCAACTTCTGACAGACTGAAGGTTAAGATGTTCTGAATTAGATTTGAATTACAACCACTAAATGCCCCTGTCAGAGTTAATTACGCCTGACACTGGCCATATACATCCAGCTGACTGGCTCTTATAGGAAAGCTCATAGCTTAAACAAAGACAGACTCTAAAGGCATATCTCCTAAAATTGTCAAAAGATAATGAGCTAACAGAGGCACATTTCTGGTTAAAGAATGCTAATCCATCTTTTAGCCGCGACTATTGCTCCACAAAAATGCCAGCAGGATATTCGCGCACAGCTGTGAAGAGGGAAAAAACTGGACAAATCGTGAGCCAAGGGCTGGTTTTAAGGTTTTGATTATAAGGATCACACAAAACGCATAAACACACAGCAATTTTCTAATGCATTTCACATCCAAGTGTAGAGCCTGCTTTGAGTTCGCTAATATTTGCAGTCGAGTCTCTAGCACGTTTGAGGGATTGGGATTCAAAAGTGTCTTGTTTGATATTATCATAACGTCTAGCAGTGATGAAAATACATCAGGATTTTATTTCAGGGATTAGAACAATTTTTGGGGCTTCGGGGAGGCGGATTCGCACAAGCTGCAGTGAGGAGCGGCACAGAAAATCAAAATGTAAAGCTCCCTTTCACTCCGCTGTAGTTGTTTAAGTCTTTTGACACAGTAATTGCCCAGGGCTGTGCACATGGGAACAAGGTATCCTTAAACAACGGTCAAAGTCTTTGCTAAAAAAAAAAAAGAAAATGAAAGAATGAAGAAATAAATTAAAATTCCTGTGTGAGATGCTGAAAATAAACAGTGTGCTAAGGCTGGCATCAACAATTTGCAGGACGGCCTCTGCTCTTTCTCAGACCGAGAGCCTCCCAACTTGACTGCAGCTCAGATCACACTTCCCACCCCACCAGGTGTGAAAGGCCCACCTCGTCCAAAAACTTTAGAGTCCAAAGACACAAATTTATAGGCAGTGACCTGGGAAACATGATCTGGGAATTTAATCTAGTATTAATTTGTGTACCATCCTTAAGTTTAGGGATTTGATGTAAACCTGTTTTCACCTCAGAGTGCAAAAATAAACATGCAATTACAAGATACAGTTTAAAATAAGAAATGAACTGACACTGAAATAAAAAACTACACTTTGAAATATAGTCACATTTCTGAGAAATAATTGCAGTTGTTAGATATAAAGTTACAATTATGACGTGAAGTTAATATTGATGTAAAGCAATTATGAGGGAGCTGTAATTGTTAGTGATATAGTCAATATTTTGAGAAATAGTTGCAAAATGAGATAGTCAAAATTGCAACTGTTAGATTCAAAACTAGTAATTGTGAGAAAGAATTGAAATTTTGAGATTTAAATAAAGTCACAATTGAGAGATATGACATAACGATTACAAATAGTCGTAATTGTTAGCTATAAAGTCACAATTCTGAGAAAGAGTTGCTATTGTTAGATATGAGAAATAAAGTAGTAATTGTTAGTGATATAGTCAATATTCTGAGAAAAAAGTTGCTGTTTTGATAAAGTCATATATAAAGTCGAAATTATGAGAAATAGTCACAACTATAAGTCACAATTTTGAGGAATAGTTGCAGAATTGAGACTATTAGATTTCAAGTCATTGTGAGACATAATTTAAATTTTTAGATTCAAATAAAGTCACAAGTGCAAAATATATAGTCACAATTGCAAGATATGAAATAACGAATGCTAAAAATAGTCACAACTGTTAGATATAACGTCAAAATTCTCGGAAATAGTTGCAATTTTTAGATAGCAAGTTGTAATTATGAGAAACAAAGTAGTAATTGTTTAGGGATATAGTCAATATTCTGAGAAATAGCTGCTGTTTTGATAAAGTCATAATTGCGACATATAATGTTGCAACTAGGGTTGTTCCGATTCCGATACTAGTATCGGAAATGCCGCCGATACCACAAAAAAATCTAGCATCGGAATCGGCGAGTACTTGAACCCACAATAAAATAATTTATTACTATTATCTACAGCTGTATATACAATTACACACCCAGGTATCGGATTAGTACTCGGTATCGGCCGATACCCCGAGCCCAGGTATCGGAATCGGTATCGGGAAGGAAAAAAGGGTATCGGAACATCTCTAGTTGCAACTAAGATAAAAGTCGCAATAACAAGAAATAGTCACAATTTTGAGAAATATTTGCAAAATTGAGTTATTCTCACAGTTGTGAGAAATAGTTGCAATTGTTAGATTTAAAGCCATAATTGTAGATACTTGAAATTTAGAAATTGACAAAGTCACAAAGTGCAAGATATGTCACAGTTGTGAGATACAAAATAATGATTATTACAAAAAAGTCGGCATAGTTATATATAAAGTCACAATTCAGGGAAACAGTTGCAATTTTTTAAATAGCCAATAAAAATTTTAGTAATTGTTAGAGATGCAATCAATATTCTGAGAAACAACTGCTGTTTTGATAAAGTCTTAAATGCAAGATTTAATGTTGCAACTAAAATATAGGTCGCAATAATGAGAAATAGTCACAATTGTAAGTGACAATTTTGTGAAATAGTTGCAAAATTGAGATATTCTCACAGTTGTGAGAAGTAGTTACAACCGTTAGATATAAAGTCACAATTCTGGGAAATAGTTGCAATATTTAGGTAAGTTACAATTTGGATGTAACGTTGTAATTATGAGAAACAAAGTAGTAATTGTTAGAGATATAGTCAATATTCTGAGAAATAGTTCTGTTTTAATAAAGTCATAATTGCGAGATATAATGTTGCAACGGCGATTAGATATAGAAAGTCATAATTACAAGAAATAATTAAAATTGTAAGTCACAATTTTGAGAAATAGTTGCAAAATTGAGATATTCTCACAGCTGCAAGAAATAGTTGCAAATGTTAGACCTAAAGTCACAATTATAAGAAAAGATTTCAATTTTGAGATTTAAATAAAGTCACAAGTGCAAGATATAAAGTCACAATTGCGAGATACAAAATAATGATTATTACAAAAAGTCGCCATGGTCAGATATAAAGTCACAATTTAGGGAAATGCAATTTTTAGATAGCAAATTACAATTAGGATGTAAAGTTGTAATTTGAGAAACAAAGTAGTAATTGTTAGAGATACAGTCAATATTCTGAGAAATTACTGACGTTATGATTAAGTCATAAATGCGAGATACAGTGTTGTAACTAAGATATAGGTCATAATAATGAGAAAGTCACAATTGTAAGTCACAATTTTGAGAAAAAGTTGCAAGAAATAGTTGTAATAAATAACTATTAGATTTAAAGCCATAATTGTGAAAAATAATTGAACTTTCAAGATATAAAGATATAAAGTCACAACTGTGAAGTATAAAATAAAGATTATTACAAATAGTCGCAATTGTTCGATATAAAGTCACAATTCTGAGAAAGAGTTGCAATTGTTAGATATAAAATTACGATTAGGATGTAAAGTTGTACTTATGAGAAACAAACTAGTAACTGTTAGAGATACAGTCAATATTCTACATAGTTGCCGTTTTGATAAAGTCATAATTGCGAGATATAATGTTGCAACTAAGATATAGGTCACAAAAACAAGAAATAGTCACAAATTTGAGAAATAGTTGCAAAATTGAGATATTGTCACAGTTGCGAGAAATAGTTGCAACTGTTAGATTTAAAGCCATAATTGTTAAAAATGTATATAGTCGCAATATATAAAGTCACAATTGTGAGATACAAAAAAACGATTAGTACAAATAGTTATATAGTAGAGCAGTTGTTAGATATAGTCACAATTCTGAGAAATAGTTGCATTTTTAAAGTCACAATTTCAAGATAAAAGTCACAATTATAGCAGTCACACTGTAACAAAGTAACAATTATGATAAATGAATCTGCAGTATTAGTTGTGCGTTACAAAGTCACAGTTGTGAGATACAAAGTTGCAATTCCAAAATCTAACTTTAAATTTAAAGGGATAGTTCACCCAAAAATGAAGATGAGTGGGTCTTACGTGTTTGGAACGACATGAGGGTGAGTAATAATGACCGATTTTTTACTTTTGGGTGAACTATGCCACTAAGACAACTACCTTTTTTATTTCTTTATTCAGTTTTCATACAAATAACACACTTTTGCGGTGGCGTACCTCAAAGCTTAGCTGTGTAATTTAAACTGAGAGCCTGGCCCAGAAACACCTCATTAAAAACTCACAAGTACCCTCTCAGGTGTGCCTAAATGGATGCCCACTTCATGACGCTTAAAAAAACGTTACTCGCCGAGCTATACACATCACTGGGGAGCCTCAGAGTTGACCCAGAGAATCAGCTCCCCTGCTATTTATAGGTATACATTACACACCAAGTGAAAATTAGGTTACCCAGTAGTGTACACAGAGCAGTGGCCCACGGGTCCTAGCCGACCCTACGAAGCGTGTTTAACAAAACAGTCACTGAGCTTAATATACTCCGCTTATTATCAAGGGTAGGATTAGGGTAGGATTTGGCAAGCCATAAATATATCATAGCTTCATTAAATCTGGACACTGCGGTAACGTACACCAGAAAATAAACGATTTAACCTCCCAACACTCAACAAACCCTAAATGCTCTTGTGCAGTGCTATAAGGGGGGAAAAAGGCCTGGTCTGAAAGGGGCTTACATATGAAACCACTTAATTAGAGCTCCCAAAAACTATGCCCCGCTGTTCCAAGCAGGCATTAAGCAGTTGACATGGTGAGTTTGTTGTGGTGGGGCCTAACAGGCTTGTGTTTGTGTCTCATCATCAGCTGTTGCGGTCTTAACTCAAATGTTATCTGAGAGGCAAGAGCCATTTAGATCAGCTTTGATGGCTTTTAGGATAATTGTATAAACAACCAATTGCTAGTTTAGAGGGATTACTTTGTCTGAATCAGCCCTCTGGTTCATTTTGAAAAGCGAAATACTCCTAATGGCCAAGTAGGTCTTAAAGGAATAGTCCAGGTTCAAAAGTTAAGCTCAATTACTGCATACGTGGCATGTTGATTAGTATCAATAACGTGATATCGCGATAGCAAAACTGTCTCGATTTAGAAAATAGTATAGTAACTTCTTATTCTAACATAACAGGTATTTATGGTTGTGTTTTGGGCCATTATGTTTTGGAACAGTATCTGTCAAATGAACTAAAACCGAAAGCACAATATGGCTCAATTCTTTTTATCAAGTCTGTTTTCGCTGTGCATTTCAAAGCGAAGTGCGCACTTTAATTAGGTGATCAGCTCGTGATCCAGTGTTTTCTGCATTTCAGAACGGCTCAGTTCACAGCGAATGCAGTTGAACTGTGATTTTAGCACATGTTTGGGAACGCAACAGCCATCGGTTATGCTTTATTTTCATGGCAGATGATTACAGCATTTCACTAGATTTGTAGTGAGCCTGTTTTCACTGAAGCTTAAAAGTGCAGTATGAACTGCTGACAGCTAGCGGTTTAAATGGTAACATTACTGCAGTCCAAATTCAAAATATCTCTTTCAAGTGTAGAAATTAGGAAAGAAATATTGTATCTCCCTACTGTAGTGTAAAGCAATAGTAATGTACCTATGAAATAACATTTTCATTTATTTTGCAGTGCAGCTGTTTTGCACTATAAGGCTATTACTGTCATTGTTATTATTATGTGAATATAATTTCGATTGAGTAAGTATATCACAAATAAAAAGAGGGTTAGAGTCCTTTAAAGTTCAAGTACAAGTCAATTCACTGACTTTTTCTGAAGTTTTCTTAGTTAAGAACATGGGTTGGAGCTCTTATTTGGAACTCTCAAAGTGCATTAGATAGAAGAATTTAACTTTAAAATGTACAAAATGTTCCATTTTCTTCAATTTTAGTCACAATCTCTTATCGTGAGATTTTGATATTTTTACACCCCTAATTGTTTTTTTTTTTTTTAACGTTTCAGTGACGCACTTAGAGTGAAAGTCAATAGGGCCGTTTTTGAAAGATTAAAAGATGTGAAGCTTATTCTGTTAAAATTTGTATATAATTTTAGTTGTCAAGTTGTATGGAAATTTTAATGTTTACATCTTGTGGCTTTATTTCATTAAGTATTTTAACATGAATGGATGGGCCCCTTTTACTTCCATTGTTAGTGCCTGTAATCCAGATTCAATCCAGATTTTTTTTTTTTTTTTTTTGAGGGACAAGTAGATGTAGTAATATAATCAAAATGATTCCGTAAGAGCCGTCCGGTGAGCTTAACTTGTACTGAACCCGGAATATTGCTTTAAAACCATTTTGATGTTCATGCATAGTGGCAGACGTTACATTTAGCAAAACACATTTAAGCATAAAAATCGGTTTTAGCTCCAGCATGTGCAAGCCAAAATGTTTTTTGTCTAGTCCATATTTCTGACATGCATGTCACAGTTCCTCTGATTCCATCATCCGCAAAACACATCGATTATACTCGCCCCATGACAGATCTGGCTAATTGTCGGCCTGTTGGTTTATTTAAGCTACATACCAACCTTACATTCTCATGCGTTGCGAGCATACAAAATCAATTCAAGCCCTTCCCTCAGACATGCCTGCGTGGAGCACTTTACGTACAGTAAGAGAATATGCGCTCTAATAATACTGTAATGTTATATATTGGCTTATTTTTCTTTTCCTTAATAATACATGTGTTGTGTTAAGTTCAGCCGGCAGGAATTTCACTGCGTATGTTTGCCTAGACAGAAAATAGACAGTCCAAATCTATCCCAGGTTGCCTCTTGGTGAAAATCTGGCCTTCTTAAAAGGAAAAATATATAGATGAAGGGTTTGGATATCAGATTATCATCAAGTAGCACAAGTTCCCCCTGTATTTTGTAGCAGATTTTAGTATCAAGTCTCGACTTCAAAGTAGCTCATTACACTAAGTCCTGATTTCATGGTCACAGCTGCATTGTATTAGCAATCACAGCATCTATACATAGTGAGCTGTGGTTTCTTCTTAGGGAATGGGCGGAATATTGCGGCTTATCTTACAGATATCCATGTCATTCAGGCGTGTGTGATTGAGACGCTCCTTTTGAGGCTCCATCGATGATGAATCAAGTTCAGCAATGAAAACAAGCCCAATAACAATTTGATTGCCACACACACAAGGTTGATAGTTCTAAAAAGAAAATACAGGAGTTTTTACCTTCTCTGTTGGAGTGCAGATATTACAGCCACTCATGAGTTTCCAATGGAAGTAATTTTCCCAGCATTTCCCGCCTGGCACACCAGTCATCGGCCTCCTCACGCTCTTGTCAGTCTTGCGGTGAGTCACAATTTGTGGCGTAAACATGATACGCCAAACAAAATATGTGACGTTATCAATTCCTAATTCAAATGGACACATAAATTGCAGTGGTTTAATTCCTGAAGCATACAACAATTATTTGAATTCATCCCATTTAATAATAGATGCCTGATGGCTGTGTGTTCACAGGGATCCCGGCACAATCAAGCTCAAGGATTTGTATCGAGTTACTCATGACTACGAGTAAAAAGAGGACTAAGTAACCAGACTGTTTGAAGACTGGACTGTCTAATCACACTATGTGGGCTCACATGAAAGCCTAGGAGGGATTATGATTCAAACATCAGTTCTTAACATATTTCTGGCATCTTTTTTCCCATTTATGGACTATACATCAGAGACAGTTTCACTAAATCCTTTAAGAATATTGAACACTTAAAAAAACTATGGTACGGTGACGAAATCAGAATCGTTATTTATCTTTTCTTCACAATGACAGTCAACAGTGGCCTATAGAGGGGTGTCAAGCACTACTTTTTTATACAGTCGTGGCCAAAAGTTTTGATAATTACATAAATATTGGAAATTGGAAAAGTTGCTGCTTAAGTTTTTATAATATCAATTTGCATATACTCCAGAATGTTATGAAGAGTGATCAGATGAATTGCATAGTCCTTCTTTGCCATGAAAATTAACTTAATCCCGAAAAAAGATCTTTCCACTGCATTGTTAAGAAGGCTTCAGGGCGTCCAAGAAAGTCCAGCAAGCGCCAGGATCGTCTCCTACAGAGGATTCAACTGTGGGATCGGAGTGCCACCAGTGCAGAGCTTGCTCAGGAATGGCAGCAGGCAGGTGTGAGCGCATCTGCACGCACAGTGAGGCCAAGACTTTTGGAAGATGGTCTGGTGTCAAGAAGGGCAGCAAAGAAGCCACTTCTCTCCAAAAAAAACATCAGGGACAGATTGATCTTCTGCAAGAAGTATGGCGAATGGACTGCTGAGGACTGGGGCAAAGTCATATTCTCTGATGAAGCCTCTTTCCGATTGTTTGGGGCATCTGGATAAAGGCTTGTCCGGAGAAGAAAAGGTGAGCGCTACCATCAGTCCTGTGTCATGCCAACAGTAAAGCATCCTGAGACCATTCATGTGTGGGGTTGCTTCTCATCCAAGGGAGTGGGCTCACTCACAATTTTGCCCAAAAACACAGCCATGAATAAAGAATGGTACCAAAACACCCTCCAACAGCAACTTCTTCCAACAATCCAACAACAGTTTGGTGAAGAACAATGCATTTTCCAGCACGATGGAGCACCGTGCCATAAGGCAAAAGTGATAACTAAGTGACTCGGGGACCAAAACGTTGAAATTTTGGGTCCATGGCCTGGAAACTCCCCAGATCTTAAAACTTGTGGTCAATCCTCAAGAGGCGGGTGGACAAACAAAAACCCACTAATTCTGACAAACTCCAAGTGATTATGAAAGAATGGGTTGCTATCAGTCAGGATCTGGCCCAGAAGTTGATTGAGAGCATGCCCAGTCGAATTGCAGAGGTCCTGAAAAAGAAGGGCCAACACTGCAAATACTGACTCTTTGCATAAATGTCATGTAATTGTCAATAAAAGCCTTTGAAACGTATGAAGTGCTTGTAATTATATTTCAGTACATCACAGAAACAACTGAAACAAAGATCTAAAAGCAGTTGAGCAGCAAACTTTGTGAAAACTAATATTTGTGTCATTCTCAAAACTTTTGGCCACAACTGTACATATAAAATGATAATTATGCTCGCGTACACAAATGATATCCAACTTATGATAGTACTGATAATAAATTGCGCGCTATAGCGTTCATCACTTGACGCGCTATAACGACTTTACGCGCACTTCTTAATACTCAATACAGTAAATAAGCTGAACTAAACAAGTAGCGACTTAGACTGTGATCATGTGCTATGATAATTATTTACTACATATAAATGGAGAGGCTCATAACATCTCACCGATCTGTAGAACAGCGGCCATTCTACACTCCTTCATTATGGCAAATACCATTTTCTTTAATGCGGAAGTAACGTTAAGCTTATGAGTGAGACTTCTGTTTCATTAGCCCCTATATGGAAAAATAAGAATAGCATCCAGTAAATGGTAAAACTGCTTGCACTACAAACCAGTGTGTTCATAATTAAGATAATACCCTAAAATAATATGGTAAGACACAACAATTTGCAACATCAATCCGCAAAACAGCTAGCAAAAATAGCTAGACTCTGATGAGACCTGAAGCCAAACCTATAAAATGTACAAATGGCCGCGCCTGCTCTTACATTGGAAAAAAAGGTGTATACATGTCTCTTAATTTATTGTTGTGTTTTATCAATGTTTTGGACATTTTTTAAAGTTCTGCACCTGTTTTCTCAACTACAAACAGGTTTTAGGACGCACTGTGACATTAAAAACTAACTAGCTTGAACCGTTACCACTTATTTTTCCCATAAGAGTGGGCACGGCCATTTGTAAATTTCATGGGTCTGTCTTCCGGTCTCATCTGCGTTCAGCTATTTTTAGCTGTAGAAAAACAACATGCTTTGCTGCTTGATATTGCAAAAGTTGGTGTGTCTTACTATATTGTTTAAATGTATTATCTTAATTATGGTTTGTAGTGCAGATAGTTTTACCGTTTACTGTACATTATTCTCGTTATATCCCTATAGTGGCTAATGAACTGGACATATTTCCCATATGCTTATGTCTGCGTCGAAGAATAAGGTGGTTATGTGGAAGGAAGGAGGCCAATTTTATTTAGTCACTTTGGTTTGATGCCATTTTAGACAGAAGTTAAGGATGTTGCATCATTTGAATATCCACTCTGATTGGTCAGTTTAGTAATGAGAGAAGCATTAAAGGAATAGTTGACCCAGAAATAAAAATTGCTAAAAATTTTACTCACCCTTACGCCATCCAGGATGCACAGGTATAGTCAAAAGTTTACATACACCTTGTAGAATCTGCAAAATGTTATTTTACTAAAAATAAGAGGGGATCATACAAAACGCATGCTATTTTTTATTTAGTATTGACCTAAATAAGATATTTCACATAAAATACATACAGTCCACAAGAGAAAATAATAGCTATAGCTATAATAGCTATATATATATATTTTTTTTTCCATTTAGTACTGCCCTTCAGAAGCTATTTGCATTTTTCCCCCAAAGACAAAATAAGTTAAATTTAAAAAATAAGTTAAAGTTTTACCCCCCAGTAAAAACCCAAATAGTTGCATATGACTCCCTCAGTTGTCCTCAGTGTAAAAGGTGGATCTCTAAATCTCACAGTCATTGTTGGAAAAGGTTCAAAAACACAAAAATGCTAAAAACCGAAATAATTTGTAGGACCTGAAGGATTTTTCTGATGAACAGTGGCAGTTTAACTGTACAGGACAAACAAGAGACTCATGAGCAACTATTACTAAACCAAAAAAAAAAAAAACCTAAGAATCAAGTGTATGTAAACTTTTGACTTTAACTGTATATTCATTTATTTCTTCATCAGAACAGATTTTGAGAATTTAGCATTACATCTCATGCTCACCAGTTAATCCTCTACTAAAGTAAATGGGTGCCGTCAGAATTAGAGTCCAAGCTGCTGATTAAAGCAATAATCCAGTTCATCAATTAACGTCTTGTGAAGGGAAACCTATTATCTGAAGAATCTAATATTTTTTATTTCAAACAAACAAGTTTGAAGGACATGAGAATGAGTAAATAATAACAACAAGAGTCAAGTGTTTCTTCAATATCTAATTGTAATACTTCATGAGTGGAAAAAAATAAGATATATAATATAATTCTTTATAGAGAAACATATTTTCTAAGACCCAGTCTATCCGTGACATGAGTTGCTCTCTTAGACAGGAAGGATCAAACAGTCTTATGTTCAACGAAAACAAATCTTCCACTCTTGTCTTCTCACCTCTCAGCATCTGGAATAAATATCCAGCTCTCCCTGGAACCATAACTACACAGAACATAGTTATTCCATGTTATTGGTGATTTTCACAACAATCTAAAATGTGTCAGGGCCACTACTCTCTGTTATCTTATCCGCAGATATTAAAAAGGCTACATTGTTTAATTGGAAACAAGGGCAGTCACTCACTCCACAGTGAGACAATCTGCAACCATTTATCCAGAAATGACGTGGGTGGGAGAAAGTCCGAAGAGTGAGTCCTGGGAGAAAAGCGAAAGGTGCCGTTCAGCTGGGTGGACTTGTCCATCCGTGCAGGCCCTCTTGCGAAGACAAGGCTGGGACGCACGACTGCTTTGTATCACGTCTCAACAAACAGTGCGTTTCTGCTCAGGAGGTTCAGCGTATAAGGGTAATTACCTTCAGATGAAAGGGAACATGACTGACCACAAACCTGATGTTAGGCATTAGAGGCTGAACCACTTCACTGAACACAACTGCGAGGGCTGTGAAAAATAAAATACCATAATCCGTGTCCATAACAACGGATACGAAGCGGGTAAAAATGCAGATGGTTGAGTTGAGGATAACAGGTGTCGATCACAGAGACCAGGCCAAGATTTTTTCTTTAAAAAAGTATTTAATTTGTCATGCAATTTTGTTTTTTTAAACACAAATTTAGCCAGGCTAAAATGTGTCAGGAAAGTCAATTTCACACTTCCTGTATTCCTTCAATCATTGCTTTTTGGACTGGCACATGCCATTCTGACGGACCCGTGATTGCATCTCAGACGGATGACATTTCTCATTCGAGTTAAACGAGGGGAACATGACCGTTAGACTAAACTCTCATTACTCTCCTCTGCAAACAGTGGGGGCAATTTACAGACACCACTCAAGACTAAAACACTGTTATTGCAAATGGAAATAGGCCCTGGGACCCAAATGATTCTGTTAATTATTTCTGCATCTCGCCAGCCCGAGATGTCATGCTGTTCCAAAGCCCCCTGCTCAGACTTCATTTCAATATTCCCCAGATTGCTTTTGTGGTTCATGAGAGGAGAAAATGGGTGCGTGGCCAGGAGTGAGAGGAGAAGGGAGGCAGACTTGTCTGAGCTGACGACAGGTGATGATGACAAATCAAACATACCCAGTGGCTCATCAGAGGAGCTGTGTATAGTAATTACCATCTGATCATGGCTTTCATCCTGCTCTCATTACTGCTAACTGTGGACATTATAACCTGGGCTCTTTGGGGATTTGCTTTCAGAAATATTCATATTCCATTTCTGTTCAGCATTTAAGAATCCTAAAATGAGAGATTACACATATGCCCGCCTGCATTGTTGCTCTAATGTGTTTGCAAAATACGTCCTTGGTGCAGATTAATGGGGAATTGCGTGATGGTTAAATTCTGTTCAAGCTGATGAAGAACTACAGCTGTATCAATGCATTTTCTCTGTGTTGGTGAGTGATATGTACACATACACAGTGGGGTCCAAAAGTGAGACCATATTGAAAAAATAAAGAAATATAGCAACACTACTAAATAAGCAATGATTAATCATTGCACAGATGATGAGATGTTCTTACCTCCATCTCAAATCATGCCGGAGAACACTTTACATACACTTGATTCTTAATACTGTGTTCACGGGTCTCTTGTTTGTCATGAACAGTCTACTGTTCTTCAGAAAAATTCTTTAGGTCCCACAAATTTAGATTTTTTTTAGCATTTTTGTGTGTGACTGTGTGCTTTTGAGATCCATCTTTTCACACTGTGGACAACTGAGGGACTCATACGCAGCTATTACAGAAGGTTCAAACAATCACTGATGCTTTAGATGGAAAAATGATGCATTTAGAGCCAGGGGGTGTAAACTTTTGGAATTTGAAGATCAGGGTAAATTTAACTTATTTTGTCTTCTAAAAACATGTATCTTCTGTAGCTTCTGAAGGGCAGTACTAAATGAAAAAATATGATATTTAGGGAAAATCATACACATCCTAATTCTGTTCAAAAGTTTACACCCTGGCTCTTAATGCATAATGTTTCCTTCTGAAGCATCAGTGAGTGTTTGAACCTTCTGTAATAGTTGCATACGAGTCCCTCAGTTGTCCTCAGTGTGAAAAGATGGATCTCAAAATCATACAGTCATTGTTGGAAAGGGTTCAAATACACAAAAATGCTGAAAAACCAAAGAATTTGTGGAACCTGAAGGATTTTTCTGAAGAACAGCAGACAGTTCAACTGTTCAGGACAAACAAGAGACTCATGAACAACTATCACTAACACAGTATTAAGAATCAAGCGTATGTAAACTTTTGAACAGGGTCATTTTTATAAAGTCAACTATTATTTTCTCATGTGGACTATATGTAACATCTTTTATGTGAAATGTATTATATTATCAGTACTAATGCAAAAAATAACATGCATTTTGTATGATCCCACTCATTTTGCAGATTCTGCAAGGTGTATGTACATTTTTGACCTGATGTACATCTACACACAAAGCAAATTTGTGTTTGGTTAAATTCTAAAATATCAACTCTTTCAACACAGTAAAGAGTAATGTTATGAAATACTATCGCAATTTTATTACTCCATCTGGTTTTACACAATCTCGTGGAGTTCGTGCAGCTTGCGTGCCGCTGGTTACTAAAGCAAAAAGGGGGATAAACTAAACATACAAGCTATTAATAGCTGTGTAACTGCATTTCCCGTTGTGTTACGCATCCATAATGTTCCCAAACAAAATCCACAGTGTTAACAGAGTGCTGGGGACACTCCCATTCTAAACCGCTTGCAAAGCTCTCCATGCATAATGAGATGAAGCAATTAGCATGAGCCAATTCATCCTAAATAGGGAGACAATGGTTCTAGCTGTGTTTTAGCCAGCTAACAACTGACTTCCTAATTGTACAAGTGAAAAGATAGCGGGGATTAAGAGTGTGTTTATTCTGACACTCCATTAACACCTGAGCCCCCGAGAGTTAATCCCCCTGTGAGACGGAGCTTTCAGATGCACCACACAGACATACATATGCTGGTAAGGGGCCCAGGACCCTCACTGTTTACTCCGCTAATGAACTACATTAAGAGGAAGGAGAGGGCATTAGAGCAGTGGTTTTGTATGGCTCAAAACAATTTGCTTTACCAGTCGAAATAATGAACACACTGAAGGCTTTATTACTTATATGTGTGTCTTAAGTAGCATTGGTATATTTGTAGCAAAAGTCAAAAATACACTGTACGGGTCGAAATTATAGATTTTTTAGATGTTCCATGAAGATATTTTGTAAATGTCCTACCATAAATATATCAAAACTTAATTTTTGATTAGTAATATGCATTGCTAAGAACTTCATTTGGACAACTTTTAAGGGGATATATCAATGGAAAGCTTATTTACTCAGATGACGTAAAAATCTCAATTTTGATAAATTTACACACACACACACACACACACACACACACACACACACACACACACACACACACACACACACACACACACACACAGACACACACACATATATATATATATATATATATATATATATATATATATATATACCCACACACACAAAATATTGAATATAGGTAATTAATTAATTGTTATACCTTTAAATAAGCAGCAAACATTTTTTAGGATTTTTTTGATAAACAGAAATTTTAAAATAACAGCTTTTTTAAAGAGAATATAAACTACCAGTCAAAAGTTTTTGAACAGTAAGATTCTGAATGTTTTCACCTTACCAAGCCTACATTTATTTGATCCAATGTACAGCAACAATTCTGAAATATTTGTGCTATTTAAAATAACGGTTTTCTATTTGAATATATATTTTAAAATGTAATTTATCCCTGTGATTTCAAAGCTGAATTTGTAGCACCATTACTCCTGTCACATGATCCTTCAGTAATCATTCTAATATTCTGATTTGCTGCTCTAAAAAAATATTATTATGATGTTAAAAACAGCCGAGTAGAAGTTTTTCAGGTTTCTTTGATGAATAGAAAGCCCAGAAGAACAGCATTTATCTGAAATATAAATATTTGTAACATTTTAAATGTCTTTATCATGTCTTTGATCAATTTAAAGCATCCTTTTTAAGTAGTAAAACTACTATTTGTATTATGGATTAAACAAATGCAGGTTTGGTGAGCAGAAGAGAATTCTTAAAAAAAACCATTAAATATCTTACTGTTCAAAAACTTTTGACTGGTAAAGTATTAATTTCTTTAAAAAGTGTTCAGAGTTCACTTAAATATCTGTACTAGCTCATTCCATGATTTATCGAAGCAATACAAAAAATTACATTGCAACACTTCCCACATTAGTCTCCTTATGAAGAATGACTTTTGTTGTAGTATTCCTCATTTACAAGTCCCTTCGGATAAAAGCATCTGCTAAATGAATGAACCTAGACTCTCAAACTGATGATGCAAAGCAACTCTACGGACCACAGCGCCCAACCAGCAATTCCTAGAAGGACTACTCTGTCACCAACAGACACAGAAAGAACCACAAACCAATAGAGAAAAAGAGATTTGACTGATAGAGTGATGCTAAATGTGATTGCTGATTTGGGGCCGTATATGTGGGAGCGCGTGCGATCCTTATCTCTCCTGATGCCGGGGTTATTCCGCGGCCTGCCCTTAAGACAGGGTGCACGGAGCTGGATCTAATTACACGTGAGGAAGCGCAGGCCCGCTCCTGAAGCTGAAGGGCCATCAGTAAACCGGCGCATTAATAACCCGCTCGAGTTCTGCGCATTGTAACGGTCCGACTGCGACGCACTGTAATCCTCGAGTGAAGGGGAATCGAGAGCGACTGTACAAAAGAGGGAAACAAATGAGCGCATGAGCACGGCACGGAATGCCTACGCTCGATTTCGATTGTCGCCTGCTCCCGGAGCTCAAAAGAGAGAGAAACAAGATGCTGAGGTCGAAAGGGCGACTTGTGTAAGCGCGTGTGCGCTGAGTGACAGACGGTTTAGCGCTGGTTTGGGACCTGCGCTCGAAAGGTCAGTAAAAAGTTTTGGCAACCGAGCAAGCGGAAAACAATGAGCCCCCTCTGCATATTTATTCGTCATCTCTTTGTTTTTATAGCGCGGAGAATAAATGGCTCAAATGACACGGCGCAAGCCTGCACATTGTCAACACAGGTAATAAGTCACCATTAGCCTCTCATTCCCACACTCAGCATATCAGCCCCGCCTGATCCCAGCCCAGCGCAACTGGCCGCCATTTGCATTCCACCTACATATATTACCCGGAGAAACATATGTATGCCTTTTCAACAGCTATAGATATTTCTTTTCCTCCTTTATCTACATTTTGATGAACAAAGCCTTGTTCAACTTTTCCCTCCTAGATTATCTCAGTGGACATGGCCCAGGTGATCTGCTACAAGCACTTCATCAAGAGCGCTGCACTTTGCTCAAATCTATTTGAGAGTATTTTTTTTGTGCTTTTAAATGACGCAAAGCAGTTTAATCAACTCCCTTTGTCAGAGCTGGAGTCATGAACAGAGCCTCAAAGACTCAAGAATCAGGATGTACATTTTAAATTAAAGAAAGATATATTGTGCCCTCTGGCATTGTTTGGATCAAGGGGTCAAGTTTGGCTGGTTAGTATGACCCTGTTAACCCCTGCTGGTAGATATTGTAACTACACCACAAATAAAAGAGAGGGAAAATGATATATGTGACCCTGGACCACAAAACCAGTCATAAGGTAAAATTTTACAAAACTGAGATGTATACAACATATGATAGCTCAATAAATAAGCTTTCTATTGGTGTATGGTTTGTTAGGATAGGACAATATTTGGCCGAGATACATCTATTTGAATATCTGGAATCTGAGGGTGCAAAAAAATTAAAATACTGAGAAAATCACCTTTAAAGTTGTCCAAATTAAGTTCTTAACAATGCATATTACTAATCAAAAATTACATTTTGATATATTTATAGTAGGAATTTTACCAAAAATCTTAATGGACCATGATCTTTACTTAATTTCCTAATGATTTTTGGCATAAAAGAAAAATCTATAATTTTGCCCCATAATGTATTTTTGGCTATTGCTACAAATATACCCCAGCGACTTAAGACTGGTTTTGTGGTCCAGGGTCACATATGGTCAAACCAAAACTTATTCAGACACCAGATATAATTTTTTAATATTTTTTTTTACTAGTGGTTGCAGAGCACTATAGTTAGCACCCCAAAAAAATTCATACAGTGGACTATGAGCAGGGGTGCACATATATTTTTTTAGCCTGGTTCTCATAAGAGTAAACAATATTGGGACCAAAAATTATTCAAACACTTTGACATGTCCATGTTTTGCTATATACCTTTCTATCAGTTACCTGACATTATCAAGATGAATTAGTTTTGACACTTTTAAGTTCTTGTCATATTTTATTACCATTTATTACCAACTATAGTGAATAAATTGTGATAATGTCAGAAATGTTGAAGTATCTGAATAAATTTTGGTTTGACTGTGTATCTCATTAGGAATGAAAATTAGGATTTTTAATAAATTCCAATAGGGTGTCCTCAACAATTCTTTTGAATTTGAGGAAACAGGAATGCAATTTTGTTCCCCACTGGGATCATTTTAATAAATGTTATTAAAAAAGTGGTTTTATCTGTCAAAACTTACATAAACACTGTTATATGTACTACAGGGTAACCACATAAAACTCTCCACCTCAGACAAGACATCAGTGAGTGATTCAAATTAATTCAAATCTGTGCTGCATGATTCATTTGTGAGTTTGTCATTCACTAAATATGAGCACCTCATAAAATCAATCTTCATAGGTTGTGCTGAACAGTAATGGGAACACTTTTACAGTGTTTCAGAATTTAGTTACATTTGAATCAATGGAAGAAAGCACAAAAAATATTCCATGGACATATTTCCACAACTTAAAAGGTTTAATTTATGGATTAAACCTTTTAAGTTGCCAAAATAATTTTAATGAGTTCTTTTGAATATCATTTCAAACTCAAATTCCTGTTATTTCCTAAAATAATAATAACAAATAAACATATATAAATAAATAAAATGTAACAATTTTCTTACTCCATTGACTGAGCAGTGAATACATAAAGGCCAGCAACATCTTGTCTGTTAAACATTCAGCACTGCTGTTTTTTTGGAGCAATCAACAAAGGGATAGTTCACTCAAAAAAAGGAAATTGTAATTAACTCCTCACCTTCTTCTTGTTTTAAACCTGTAAGACCACCTTTCATCTTTGGAACATGTATTAAGATATTTTTGAGGAAATCCAAGAGCTTTCTGAGCCTGCATAGACAGCAACGCAACTTACACTTTCAAAGCTAAGAAAGGTAGTAAAGACATCATTAAAATAGTTGATGGACATCAGTAATTCAACCTTAATTTTCAACAAGAATACGTTGTGTGCAAAGAAAAAAAATAACAACTTCATTCAATAATTTCTTCTCTTCTGTGTCAGTCTTCGATGCATGTTCATGTGAGTATAACGACATGCGTGTGGTGCTGCTGATGCAGAAGTTAGCATTTTGGCGTAGAACCCGGAAACACTTTGTTCATAAACAGTGGAAGATCCATGCTGTATATAAGATTTTGACAAAGGAAGAATTGCCCAGCCTTATTTAAAGGGATAGTTTGCCCAAAAATGAAAATTTGATGCTTATCTGCTTACCCCCAGGGCATCCAAGATGTAGGTGACTAAGTTTCTTCAGTTGAACACAAAGATTTTTAATGGTGCGTTCACACCGGACGCGACTTGCGCGAATGAATCGCGCTATTCGCGCGTAGTTGGACGCTTGAACATTTTAGTTTACTCGCTTCATTCGCGCGTGAAATTTACTTCACAATAGACGCGAATTCGCGTCATGGGAGGGGCTTCTGCCACTACTCAGCGGGAAAGTAGTTGTAAAATAGGTGAATGAGCTCAATTTGCCAGCTTTAGCTTGCTTGTAGTCTCAATATGTATATATAGGTAGGTCAAATTGAGTAAAGAGCGTTTTTTTTTAAACTTACCAGATTGTCCAACCTTTTCACTCACTTTCTTCCAAACAAGATCCTTTTTTTTCCGTTTCTATAAAAGTACAAAGATGTATGGAACAGCTCCGAGTAACCACAGACAGCAACGGTGATTTTGTCCTCCATTGTTGTTTCAGATTTCTGCCTCCGTCACTACTAGAGCAAGCTCCTGATTGGTTAACGCGGCGCGAATTTTCGCCAAAATTCAGATTTTTGAACTTGCGCGATTCGCGCGAATGGTGCGGCAAACGCTTGAAACGCTCAACTCGCGCCGCGTCTTTCGATCGTTTCGCGCCGCAGGATGGCTATTCGAGTCTTTGCATTGACTTAACATGTAAATTACTCGCGCTTGCCGCTTCATTCGCGTCCGGTGTGAATGCACCATAATTCAAACCGTTGCAGTCTGTCAGTCATATAATGACAGTCAATGGGACTCACGGCTTTGAGAGTCAAAAAAAAAACATAGACAAAACCAAATTAAACCCTGTGGCTTGTGAGGATACATTGAGATCTTAAGACACAACACAATCGGTCTGTGCAAGAAACTGAACAGTATTTATATAATTTTTTTACCTCTGATCCACCGCAATGTCCAACTGTCCTGAGCGTGTTCACAACAGCCAGCAACGTGCTCTGGCATAGTGGGTATGACGGCTACTAAAAATAGTAATTACTTGTGCTTATCTTGATTGTTGCAACTGATTAAAAACTAAAAGATTACACTTGCTTGCACAAACTCATCTGGGAGTGTTGTCTTTTCACCGACTCCCAACTTTTGAGACTGATCGACTGAAGTTATGGTTGCTTGCTCTTCGTCATGCACCGGCTGTTGTGAATGGGCTGAGGACAGTTGGACATTGGGGTGGATCATAGGTGTTAAAAGAAAAAAAAATTACATACTGTTCCGTTTTTTGCACAGACTGATTTTTTTGTGTCTTAAGACCTCAATGTATCGTCACAAGCCGCAGGGTTTAATTTGGACAAACTTCAATGGTTTGTGTTAAAAATCTTTGTTTGTGTTTACTGAAGAAACAAAGTCACCTACATCAATTAACTAATTGATTTTCCGTGAACACATCGTTGAGACTGACACGAAAGAGAAGAAAAGTTGAATAAGTCATTATTTTGGGTTTCTTTCTGCACAAATAGTACTCTTGTAGCTTCATAAAATTATGGCTGAACCACTGATGTCACATGGACTATTTTAATATTGTCCTTACTACGTTTCTGTGCCTTGAACATGGTAGAAAGTTCTGATTTTTTAATCAAAAATATCTTAATTTGTGTTCCAAATATAAATGATGCTCTTATGGGTTTGGAAGGACCTGAGGGTGAGTAATTAATGACAGATTTTTTTTTTCATTTTTGGCTGAATTATCCCTTTAAACATTAGTGATTATGCTAAAAAAAAGTTGTTCCTCTAACTCAGTTTAATTTGTTGGTTGAACAATTTCATTAGAAGTTATCACAACTCAAAAAAATTAACAGTATTGAACATCATGATTCTGAAAGATTATTTCTTTGCCATTACAGCAGATGGCTTACAATTCAAAAGGAGTTTTTCTCTGCACACTGCACATCTGTTTAATGCCTCGGCTCCTAGTCACTTGTGGATTTGGATTGTGTGCATTCCTATCAGAGCTAGACGTTCTTACACTCAATACCTTTGAAACATGTCTTATTTAAATTCATAAAGTCCCTTTATTACAGTTTTCAAAACCATAAAACAATTTCAGATTTGAGTATAGTCTCAGACTTGGACCCTACTGTAGGTACACTCAGAGCATCATGCTGGGATTATGAGTCTCCAACTGTCTGAAATCACACTAGAAATCATAATTTATGACACACTGCTGAACATGTCTTTTCAAATCCAAATTTTAATTAGAAATACTAATACTGTGGCAAAACTCTCCTATCAGAATATAAGCGCCAATGCTTGCACAGCTGATGTGAGGTCATTTCTCACCTACCAAGAGTGAGCGCTCCAATGTTGTACTTTTTTACCTCTTGGCAAACATCGACGCAGCCATACAAAATGTGTAAGCGGCGAAATGGATACACAACACCATAAAAAGGCCCGCCGAGAGTGAAAAAGTATACTTGCAAACACAGTTCATACCTACTTCATCTATTACATAAGGCTCTGTGCAAATGTGATTAAAACATCGGTCATGCTTGCCGAGTCCATCTAAACCCGAGCGGCCTCCGAACACTCGTAAACGGGAGGCAAGAGCTCTCCTTGGGTTAGGAAAATACTGAGGTCATCACAGCGAAGCCCACACTTACACTGTGGCCTGTGACCGGCTTTTCACACAGTATTAGTAGCCGCAGCCGCGCAGCCCATAAAACAATCTAATACATCATTCCTCCTTTCAGAAGCGTAAAGAACACACGTACGCCACAAATGAACGACCATACCATAACTTTATTGTAGATATACTCAGCTACAATTACTTAAAAAAAAGGGGGGGAAACAGAATTCTTAAAGGTTTTTGTGATCCATAAGGTGCAGAATGCAAACCACTGCAGCACTGATACAGTATGAATGAGAAATTCAAATACACGTCCCTTAAAAATACAGAAGTCGCACTGCAGTTTGTGGCCCATAATTCCCGTAATTAAAATCCCGTACTGTTAGTGCTCTACGGTGCTCAACATTCCCATAAACCCCTTCAAAAGGAGCTCGCCACTCATTCCAGTCCCGCTCGGCCTTTATTGAACACCTTGCTGCTGCTAAGAGTGCATTTGACTTGAAATCAGGCGAAAAAGAATGACACTTTGCTATGAAATAAAGCCCTTTAAATAAACCCCAGGGCCGATTCAACCAGATCTATACAACGTATTTAGTCTAAAAAGGAAATACAGGTGGGTGAGAAGGGAGAGTCTTCACTGACATGCACTAATACATCTGGATTTATATCATCTAGAACTAATATGGCTGGGAAGGGGGTGATTTAACGTATTAAATTCATGCCAGTCGAAGGACTTGACGGGTTACATTACAATTCCATATTCAAAGTATTACATTAAGGCAGGACATGAATGTACACATAGGACACATATTTAGCCCCAGATTGTAGAGATTCGAAACTACTTTTCTACAGTGTATTTTCTCTGATGATATCCTGCAGGCACATTGTATCTCTCTGATTACTTTTAAATACATTGGTAAAATACCAGCGATGCAAACAGCAGCAAGGCCAAAACCACAAGTTATTCCTTTAAACGTTACGGCAACATATATACAGGTTTTGTATTTTTTTTCTCTCGTTCTGACATGAGGTAAAGTATGGCGCCCGAGTGCAATGCTTATTTGTGCTACATGTTTAAAAAAGAAAAAAAAAAGAAAGAAAACAACACACACAAAAAAAATTATTCTCCACCATGAAGGAAAATACAATCTGCAGCATATGATACGATGGAGGACCACTTTAAGAAAACACTCCCACAGATGATGAAAAACTCCAAATCTTTCCTTGTTTTACAATGATATCTCGTTTGGGACAAGCTCTGGCATGACGTTTGTCCGGGAAAAACAAAAAAAAAACTCCATATCCATGCGGTGGCACCATATGTGTGATTTCACATTCTCTGAAAGTTAAAACCAACAGTGAGAAGAAAGCTTAAACAAACAAGTGAAGGGAAATAAAGTGTGTGCCTTTCAGAGGCTTGGGGGAAAAAACGTAACAAGCTGGAAAACACAAACAAAACAAAAAAAAGTTGCAATAGTCTGAGGGTTACGGGTTACAGAAACAGTGTCATATCGCAGGGCCGGCGCGCATTGACCCTGATACGCAAACTCACGCCACTGGTTGAGGGAATACGGAAACTCATTTCCAACGACTTTCAATACTCAGCTCTGGGGTTGCGACTGAGAGGGTCACTCAACTCTTGCTAAAAACCAGATTGCACTCGCCGGAGCTTCGAATGTTGTCTATATTGGCCTAGAACACAGTTTCAATAAGTCTATAAGCAGGAAAAACGAAAATCAAAAGGCGATATCCAGTATGAAACATGGCTCAGAAAGTCGAAGACTTCCACCATAATGCAAAGAGAATGAGTTTGAATGAGTTTCATGTTACATCAAGGTTGAAAGGCACCACTTTAGAGCAAACTCCGTTTGAAAGATGCAAATTCATGTCAGTGGGAATGTATTCTAGTGCAAATAGTCGTGAGAATATATATATAGGTATATTTATCCCCCTGTAAGGTGCTGATGAGCGTATACAATACTGTGCCTCAATGCCTATCGGATTTGTAAAAAGGCATATCCACAAATTGACGTTTTATGATAAGGCCAAACTATTCGCAAGGATCTTCTGAGGTAGCAATGCCTGGGATTATGTAACTTCAGGAATAGTTTGTCCGTAACATAACAACTGACGTATACAGACTGAGGAGGCGGAAAAGATTAGGTAGCCTTGAAGACGTCAAACTTGGTTGGTTTTTTGTTTTACGGTAATTAGAGTTGGACTGCAAGAGAAGAGGCGAGAGAATAAGCATGGCTTATACGTATCAGAGTGCAATCTATCGATTTTCTCAAGTGTTAAGTAACCCTTCTGATCGAATGCATGTGAGAAGGAAAATCCGAGCTCATTAGAGAGGCATCAAGCTTATGTGCGGAGAACGTTTCGCTTTTTTTTTTTTTTCTTTTCTCAGCATTTCCCCTTCAAGCATAAAAACCAAAGAACCAAATGGGGAAACATTTCTACAGCTTGAGCTGACAGAACAGAAAACCAACCCAACAGATTTCAAAAAGGTAAATTAAGAGGTAATACAGTTACAGTGCAAAAAGATGAGAAATTCAAGCTTAAACATAGCACCAAAACAAAAAATGCATGCAATTAACTGAGGTATTCAAGTGAAGAATGCCTATTAAAATGAAAACATTTAGGCTTAGACAAGAGGCTACAACACATTTACACTAAAAAAACAAAGGCTGGTTACCACATCTCCAAATGTGTGAATGTTGAGGGATTTGATTTAACAGGTGCAACCTCACAACGCTGCATCAGTATCGACTTTGGTAGGCGATGCTTGTGAAGTCATCTAGTGAAATATCGCTTTGTCCTAAAGACGCATGTAAAGGTGCTTTGTGTCTTACAGAATTATCCGATCCTAGTTTTCTCTTTCCGTTTTTAATATAAAATCTGCAGCATATTTTCCCAGGTGATATGTCCTCCTGTTTATCGTTCGTGTCGTTATATATCAAAACTAAGTCAGTCAAGTCAGTCTATGGAGACATCTAATGTTCATACAGACTGTCAACTAAATATCATCAATATCAGTATCAAAAGACATTACTGAAACCCAAGTATCAACGAATATGTCATAATAAACATTTAATTTCTTTTTTTTTATGTATATATATTTATAACGTAGCTTGTTTATACAACCCACGGCTACACGAACATGCATCCTCAAGTGCCGTTTACAAGTACGATGATTACAGTAATCGGGAATGTCGAATTCCTATCCGTCTTAAGGATGCGAGGGCAATTCTCTCCGAACACAAAACAGATCTAAACAATTTAGCTGCGATCTGACAAAAAACACGCTCATGACTCGTCAAAATAAAGCGGACCCTACAGAAGTGCAATTTTGATTGAATATATCTGTCATTTCACACCAACGTCATCTTTCTTTCTATGTGCCCAAAACTGGCACTAGTGCACAGATTGAGGAAATTTCTGTTTTTATGTCACTGTTTTTTTCTTATTTAGTTGATACCTTGGAGTTTAAACTATGTACACTGTAATACTAACTAGAAGCTTTAGCTTTTTAACCACTACCACGAAGCAGAGCATATATCTTTTTTAAATGTTAATAAAATAGGGAAGGGAGGGGAGAAAGAAGACCTGACCTTTTTCTTAACACTTGCGATACATAAAAAAGCAGTCGTGATCAAACAAAGCTGGGGAGAAGGGGAAAAAAAAAAAAAAGATTGTGTTTGCGCACGTAAAGAATAAAATGAAATATGAACCCTATGTGAATTAGGCTGAAAACTTTTGACTCGATTCATGAGTTTGACAACCCCGGTGAGAACGCAGTCGGCCACGATTCGTCACTCGATCGTAAACTGTTGCCGAGAAGGGGTTCTGCTGTTTTTTTTTTTTTGTTTTTGTTTTTGACTGGTTGCGTTGGGGTGTCGTCTGTTGTCTGAAGCTCAGTTGTTTTGGACCTGAGGTTGATTGGCTTTGAGACTGCGCAGGGCTCGGCGGGCGGCCGCTGACTTGGCTATCCGGTAGCTGCGTCCCACGCCTTTGAACTTGCCTTTGCCCACTACTTCCACCGTCACCCGTACTTTTCCATCGTAGGTTCTCTCCGCAGGGCTGAAATTGACCAACAGAGATATGGCTATGATTATCTAAAAATATGACAAACAATGACAATAATTACTGATGCAAAAACAGATTAACTACAAAACCTTTTAAAATAATAATAAATCAATTTAAATTAAGTTTAATTAAGCTATAACAACCATCAAGGATACTATGTGATGTACTGGTGGCAAAAAAGAAATTCACCATTTATTTACATAATTTTTCACATTTCAGTATCTTACCTGGGCTGCAAAACAGCTTTTATTTATTAAATTATAAAAAACATAATAATTTGCAACAACAACAACAACAACAACAACAACAACAACAACAACAACAACGTTTAATAATAATAATAATACTATAACAATAAACTCTTATTATTATTAGCATCATTTTTGATATTAATAATTAAAATAATTTTAATTAAAGTACATTTTTAATTAACAACGAAATTAACCCCAAAATGTATACACATATTAAATAACAACAACTATTATTATTTATAATACTATTGTTAATAATTAACAAATTTGGTATATAACATTTATTTTTAATTATTAACAATTAAATGAACATTTTAAAAAACAGATTAAATACTACTACTACTAATAATAATAATAATAGCAATAATAACAACAACAACAACAACAATTATTATTACTATTATTTAATGATATAATTATTAACAGTAATTTGTATAAAATAATTTAACACTAATTTCAATAAAAAAAATTATTAACAATGAAATTAACCAAAACAGTTTGATACATAGATTAACTACTACTACTACTACTAATAAAAACATTACATATAATATTAAACACAAATAGAGAATTAATATTAAATAAAAATTTAATTATAACTATTATCTTTATCATCAATACTATTAATAATAATTAATATTAATAATTTGTACATAACTTATAATTAATACAATATATATTTGTAATTACTAACAATGAAATTAAGCAAAACATGTTAATACATAGATTAAATAATAATAATTATTATTATTTACATTATTATTAATACTATTAATAATTAACAATAATTTGTATAACTAAAATGCTTAACAATAAAATTAAATCAAATTATTAACAACGAAATTAAAAAAGTTGATACAGATTAAATAATAATATTAATACCAATTATTATTATGAATAATAAACAATTTGTGTATATCATAATTTTAATAAAATATATTTTTAATTAACAATGAAATTAACCAAACCATTCTGATACATAGATTAAATAGTAATAACAATAATTTGTATAACTTATAATTTACTAATAATTTATCAAAATAAATAAAGTATATTTTTAATTAACAATGAAATTAAACAAAAACGTTGATACAGATTAAATAATAATAATCATTATAGTCAGCATCAATACTAATAAACAATTTGTATATAAATTATAATTTTAATAAAGTATATATTAATTAACAAAAAAATATTATTAGTAGTAGTATCATTAATACTATTAATAATGAAAATAATTATAATAAAATAACTAACAATACTTTGTATATATATAACATAATAATTGAATAATACTTTTTATACAAAAATATTTTAATTACTAACAATGAAATTAACCAAAAAATGTTAATACCTAGATTTAATAATAATAACAATTAATAAAATATTGTTGGATTTTTCGCATTCTAATATCTTACATAGGCTTCAAAACAAATTACTTTAATTTATTAAAATATTTAGTAATATTATTTTAGTAATAGTTAATAATAATAGTTAAAATAGTTTAGTAATAATAATAATAATAATAATAATAATGTATATATAATTTACAATGATAATGTAATATTTTATAAATATATTTAACACAAATGATATGAAACTACACATTTTTGATTTATAGACTCCCACAAAGTTAACATGTTCATGTAGTACTGATTCTGATGCACCAAAGACAAAATTTTGGTATCAATTCAGCCGTACTTGTATTACAGCTTCCAATCTCTTAAAGGGCCGTTGCAGGAACTCGGAAATTGAGTCGAGATTCCGAATGTTTAAAATGACCTCATATCTGCTCTGAACCACGCACTGATGCAGTAACTTTTACAGCGTTTTGCACATTCAAATTATCACTACTGTGTGTGTATCTGGCAGGTGATTATGTTAAGAGCTTGCTTGCTTGTGAGGGAAAGACATTCCCACCTGAACTTAGCCGTCTCCGGTTCCATCTCCAGGAGTTCACGCACTGGGGATCGAGGGACATTAGCAGAGAATTTTTCTAGAAAACGAGGCGAAAACAAAAGCAGAGCATTTCAATCTGGCATTTCATCACGCATAAAAATGGCACGACGTTTGAAAATGACTGAACTTATGGTCTTCGCCACATGAGCCGGCAGACAATCAGACGGAATAGAAACGCAGGACTGATTTACTCGTCTGTACGTCTTTGGCCCTTACCTATGAGCGGCCTCATCATTGGATAATACACTTGCCAAACTGTCTCAAGTGACATCCCGCTATCCATGTAAATTGCACCAGCTAGCGATTCAAAGATGTCTCCCATTGCTTTGGGGACCTCGATGTCTTCCTCCTTCTCCTCGTCTTCCTCCGATCGGCGAAGCTACGAGAGAGCAAAAAACAATTCCACTGCTTGTTTTTCCCTTCGCATACACTGAAAAATAAGCGTTTCCTCTCAGGAATGAAAACTGTGCTTATCCATGGCAAATTCACATCCCCAAACTAATCACACACAACAAACAGAAGAAAATGGTTTGCTGAAAAAAAAGAACTGCGTCGTATCTTAAAATGTGAACTGACAGCTATGCTGCACCGTAATGGTATTTCCTCTCAAACCGAACTGCGATCAATTACTTTTAGCATTACGCTTAAAAGAGCTAAATGTCCAATATTGGGGACAACATTACCCAGCTATGTAATTAAGGGGAACATTACTTATTTTATTCAATTTGTCTTTCCTCTTTCAGTATCCAGTGTTGTCCCTTAGGCATAAAATGCTTTCCAGTCAAACAAGAGCAGATTCGGTGCCAAGATAACCATTTCGAAATAAATTAAATCCAACTGCATTTTTACAATCCAAAAACGAAAACAAATACAAACACAGACCAGATTCACGATGACCGCGAGTGATAGGATGTCACGGTACTAAATCTTGATGAAATATTATCCATACATGCTGACAATGGCATAAATTAAACGACGGTTTCCAAGGCCTAATATCTTTAACAGATAACGGCGAGATGATAGCTCACCTCTGAATCCATTCCTTGCATTTCATTCTTCTCCAGCTGAAATTGCACAAAGTCATCGATCACGTGGAACAGTTCGGGCGAGACAGCTTTGAAGTACTTGTGGTAATCGTACTTGACAGCCAGGGAAGCAAATATGGTGTTGTTGACAAGTGCGGAGCGCAGGTCGGTCAGCACGCCTGGGGAGTGCTGCCGGGGATCTTCATAAAGGTGCTTTGTTATGAGGTAGTCTAAAATTGCATCACCAAGGAACTCCAACCGCTGATAACAATCTGTCCAAAGGTCACAGTGGTACAAAGAAGGTTAAAAAGAGACTATTAATATCACAGAACCTTCATATACAACGGAGTCCACAAGACATATGAGCTGATTGTGAAAAGCAACTGAAAATACAGAGTTGTTCTCGCCAGGTGCGTGCAACAAACATACAGTACGATAAGGTTAGGCCAATTTGTAAACAAATGATTCTTTTGAGCCAGATCTTCAAAATAAATTTGTAAAAAGTTGTCATGAGTTAGGTTTGAACCTAAAATACTGATCTAACTTCATCAGTCTGGTTTTTGGTATAATAAGCATCACGTTCATCGAAAAAAGATAATTCAGCTCACGCTTGGAGTTGCAAGGCTCACCAATACTAAATATTTTTTGTGTAAATTATATGAAATATATTTTATGTAAGTAACCCAAGTCAACTGTGGAAATGAGCTAAAGCATAACATTTTATTATATGATTGTTTGTAATAATCATTATAATATTATATTTAAGCAATAAGGTACGAGAGGCCGCGCTGTATCGTAAATAAATCACGGCTGAAGGGCGTTGTTAGGCATGACGCGAAGCGGCCGTGATTTATTCACGATACAGCACGGCCTCAAGTACCTTATTGCTTTTATAAAACGGTTACCACACAATAAAAATATTAAAATCAAAAATATATATTAATTTATATATATTAAGTTGTATGTTTTCATAAAGTAAAATCATTAACTGCCTTCCGCTGTAAAAAGTAGTCCCTAACTGCTACAGCTGTGTTGACGTTGCTAAGGGTGGTTGCTAAGGGGGTTCAATGATACACAAAACCGTTGAGTGAAGCGGTCATAGCAGTGCTGTATCATGAATACGACACAGCTGCTGACCAATCAGAATTGAGGAATGGAACTAACCGTTTTATAATAAATAATAAACCGCATTGTAAAAGCTTTATTTAAATGGCCACTTATTACTTATACATAGTAGCAGTAGTAGAAGTAATAATAATAATAATAAGTTATAATTCCGGCGTAATAGTCAAGGAAGTTTGCTGCCGTAATATGGCCGAAGCAGGCGGAGTATTATCAGAAATGAGTTCCCAGCTAGTTTAGCATTTGCACATGTGCTGCGTGGTATTACTGCTCCTGCTTCAACCTTATTACGGCAGCAAACTTCCTTGACTATTACGCCGGAATGGGAGTGTAGTTCCTAATCTTATCAGCCTAGAAAACTGAAGCTTTGTATTTCCACCGGTCGATATAACTACATTAGAGTCAAGTTTTAAATAGGACAAATATCAAAACTCGTTGGTCATTTTTGAACGTGATGCTATTGGTCTAATAGGATTCAATGATCTATGCTAAGCTATGCTAAAAGTGATATCGCCAGAACAGGAGAACGGCTGAATGGATTTCAAAACGGTAAAAATCAACTTATTAACTCGGGGGGAGTTGGAGAATGAGCCTATTTCCAAAAAAAAGTGGAGTGTTCCTTTAAATTATTAATAATCATTTAATATTACATTAAACTATTATATAATAATACTAAATTAAAATGTATAATATAGCAATATGAACTAATAATAATGAACTAAAAAATAACAATTACTATTACGGTTTCTAAATGGTTTATTTTAGGATAAAAGAATAAATGATTATTATTAATCAATTAATTAAATTAAATTACTATAATTAATGCTAAATTAAAATGTAATTTAATATAAATTATTATTGCATATATTAAATTAGTATAGCATATTATATCAAATTATTTTATAAAAAAATTATGAATTTTATAAATAATGAAGTAATTATTTATTATTTAATATTATATTAAATTACTATATAATTAATAGTAAATTAAATAAAGTAAACTAATAATAATAATAACAATAGCAATAGCTACTATCACTATTTTCTTATGGCTTATTTTATGATAAAATATTTTTTTTATTATTATTACTAATAGTAATAATGTAATATTTTAGTTAAAATATAAAATTACTACATAATACTAAATTAAAATTTAATTTAATATAAAATATTAGGTATTAAATAATAAGTTTTAATAAATGAATTATTCTTATTATCATAAATTACATAATTCTTTATACATTTATATAATATTATCATCATCACAAATTAAATCATATAAAATATAATAATAATACTTTTGCTGTAATAAGTAAATTAAATAAACTAGTATGAAAAGGAAAAAAAAAAATCTTAAAGCAGTACTGTTTCTGTTTAGTAAGATCGAGAGGAGGGTGTTTCTAATAAATTACTAAAGGAAATATTGATGAAATCAGACCACAATTCAAAGAAACAGTGCTGCAACAACATCCACGGACCTGTGATGGTGTTGTAATGATACGAGGCGTGAGTGAAAGCCTGCAGAAGATATGCCTTGTTTTTAAACGTGTAGTTGATCTTCTTCTCGAAGTTCTCAAAGCCAGAGATGAGGTGGTTGAGGGTCCGATCGGCATCCGGGTGGTCGAACATGCAGCGCGGAGGGATCTTCAGCCAGCCGTACTGCAGCTCGGCCGACCCCCCTGAACTCTGCTTCTCCGCCGGGAGCACCTTCAGGCCGAGGGAGCACAGAAACAGCTGGGCCGCCCTCTCCCCACAGCTGGTGAGGTAGCACCCCAGCAGCGCCTCCACGCAGTCAGCTATGCTCTTATCGGCGATGCACTGCTCAGTGTGGAGGTCGTAGGAGATGGACTGTTTTCCAATATCTGTGCCACAGTTTTCCTCAGAGGGGTTCCAGAAGCCCACCACGAAGTCATCCTCTTCGCCAGCTTTGCTGGGGTCTAGGTAGCACATGGCATCCCAAGAACTGTAATCGAACTCGTCAGCGCCGCCGTCTGGGGAAAAGTGGGAGTTGTGGGCCTTTTTGGGGGCTTTCCATTCATAGCCGGGCTCGGCCGGCTGGAGGGAGATCTTCTTGCCGAAGGCGCCGGAGCCAATCAGCATGTTATCGATGAATCTGATGTGCTCATAGTAGTACTCCAGCTCGTCTTCCACATTGACCTCTTCTTTAGACGGCTCGACATCGGCATCCTCTGCCTCGTCGTCGTCATCCTCATCATCGCTGGCTTTTCCGTTGGCCAAGTCTTTATTCTGAAAAACAAAAACAGATTTCTCAATGTCGTACAGCTCAAACAAAACAAACCAAACAACATCACGAATGGAACCTTGAGTCCAAGAGCCCTCTAAAGCCAAGGCTCAGTATCTACAACAGATTTGCAAAGATTACAATTTTAAAGTGTTTTAGTTCAACCACAGTATTATGTTTGCTCAGGAGAGCTCTAACAGAGCCGAGGCTTCCAGTCCAAGTCAATGACTCATCCAATCTAATGTGATTCAAAAGCTGAAACGTACCCATTTTTTTTTTTTTATCATTAATATGTCATAACGCTGACCATATGAGAAAACGTCTATTGCATATTCATTAAAATGTTAATACCCTTGACACCTTATACTGTAATAATACATGGAAGTGACACTTAAAATTACAGTACCCGAGGCAAATTTAGTACACTCGTACCATACGTATACACCCCGAACCACACAGAGCGACCCAAAACATACAGCCAGTCTCCGTCGAAACCATGGAGAGGGCTGGTAGAAACCAGAAGCAGAGTTCTTTCCACTTTTCTTACTTGGTCCTATGCACATATCCTAATACATCACATATGCTTAAACACAGATGGAAAACTGTGGCTTCTACTTAATATTTCATACATTTCATTTTAAATAATCGTAGGACCTCTTCCTGACCCGTCATGTTGCTTTAAATTGCACCTAAGGTTAAGAGCTTCAGATTTTTCATGATATATTTATGTATTGCGAGAAGATTTGAATCTAGAAAGTTGTCAAATTGCTGAATAAAAGCTGCTTCTGTTTTGATAATGTGAAAAACAGTCGAGGATTGGAAAGATTTTGTCATGTTTTTAAGACGTAGTCTCTTATGCTCATCAGGACTGCAATTATTTAATCAAAAATGCATTGCCAACTGTAATATTGTGAAATATTATTACAATTTAAAACAAACGTTTTATATTTCAAATTTCAGCAGCCACTGCTCTAGTCTTTAGTGTTACATGATCCTTGAGAAATCATTTTAATGTGCTTATTTGAAGTCAAGAAAACATTAATATAAATGGTGAAAACAGTAGTGCGGCTTAATATTTGTGTGGAAACAATGACACGTTTTTAAGCTCAAAAGAACAGCATTTATTTATTTATTTGAAATCTTTTGTAACAATCGCTTTTGATCAATTTAATGCGTCTACATTTATATATTATTATAGTATTATATTTATTTTAAATACTTTATACTACTACAATTCGATATGTTCTTCATAAAATATAAAGCATACATTCATGCATTTACATTTGTTTTATGGTCTTCATTTGTGCACATGGTTTTAATGAGAGAGATTGAATCTTTATTGTATAATGTCATTTCATTATTATAACGCTTTTACTTTACAAACAAATCGAATTTGTTTAAGGGTCATTTCCTAACTCTACAGACATTTCAGCAGGCGGGCATTATTATATTTAATCTAATATTAGTTAAGCTGCTACCTTTTACTTTATATAAATTTCTTGTATTCAGATGTGCCATTCTGAACTATTTCTAATCTTTTCCATGTCATAAATAAATACGCTTTCCACTGATGTATGGTTTGTTAGGATATGACAATATTTGGCTGAGAGACAACTATTTGAAAATCTGGAATCTGAAGATGCAAAAAATCTAAATATTGAGTAAATCGCCTTTAAAGGTTTCCAAATGAAGTTCTTAGCAATGCATACTACTAACCAAAAATTACGCTTTGATATATTCACAGTAGGAAATTAAGAAAATATCTTCATGGAACATGATCTTTATTTAATATCCGAAAGACTTTTGGCATAATAGAAAAATCAATAATGTTGACCCATGCAATGTATTGTTGGCTATTGCTACAAATACACCCATTCTACTTACGACTGGTTTTGTGATCCAGGGTCAAAAATAAACAAATGCATGAAAAAGTTCCTTTCTAAAAACCAGCTTCACCCAGAAAGGATGAACCTGCCCCCTAGTGGCGATGACTGGAAACAGCTGCGGTTGAACGCTGCCAAGATGTTCCTCAGCTCAAGGCACAGAGCCATGTAAACAGACTTGTAATTGTGCATGAAGATGCATGTTGATATTGGGTTAAGCTTGACTTGAGCTATCTGGTAAACAAACGAAGATGCTCTCTGACTCATACCTCATCTGAGTCCCACTTGTCTGTGCTGCTTTTGTCCTGATTCACAACGTAGCCCGGGGGAAGCCAGTTTACCGGAGGATCAAATATGGATACCACCATTCGACTAGGAAGGCCCTTTTTCTTTCCCAGGCGATAAAGGTTACAGTTGCTGACCTGGAGATAATGGAACAGAAGAAGTTTGTTTTCTATATAACACGTGAAGTATTCAAATGAATATGAAACATATTGGCTGCCAAAATCTTGATAAATGGTAACAGTTATTTGAATTAAATTATAATTTCCTCAACAAAACAACAGTAATTTCAAATGCAAGTCTTACAAATGTATCAGTTACATTTTGAACTGTGAATATTCGTATAGAACAAGGCAAAAGGAAATTCTAAATGTGACTGTCAAATTTATAAAAAGCAAACATACGTAGCAGCACAACTAAAGCTGACATTATCAACAAACAAAATGAATTTCAACCTAAATAATGAAACATAAAAATAAATACCATTAAACCAAAAACACCAGATATCATTTTTTATAATTGTTTACTAGTGAGTGCAGGATACTATAGTTAATTTATGTGAGGATAGCAAAATAAACATATTATACCCAAAAATTCTTCATACGGTGGACTACCAGTAAAATTGATACAAATTTGGGACCAAAAATTTGTTTTGACACTTTGACCTGACCATGTTTTGTAACATACCTTTCTATCAAATTTATCTGATATTTGAAGGTGTCTGAATAAATTTTGGTTTGACTGTAATTCATTTGTAATTATCAAGATGAATTTGTTCTGACACAGTTTAACTCTGAGTTCTTATATTTTATTACCATTTTCTTAACTATAGCAAATACTGTGATAATGTGAGGAATGTTGAAGGTGTCTGAATATATGTGACCATGGACCACAAAACCAGTCATAAGGTTAAATTATACAAAACTGAGATATATACATCCAAAATCTGAAATCTAAGGGTGCAAAAAATCAAAATACTGAGAAAATCACCTTTAAAGTTGTCCAAATTAAGTTCTTAACAATGCATATTACTAATCAAAAATTACATTTGGATAGGTTTACAGTAGGAATTTTACAAAAAATCTTCATGGAACATGTTCTTTACTTAATTTCCTAATGATTTTTAACAAATGAAAAATCAATAATTTTGACCCATACAATGTATTTTTGGCTATTGCTACAAATATACCCCAGCGACTTAAGACTGGTTTTGTGGTCCAGGGTCACATATTTTGGTTAGACTGTATGATAATAATAATAATAATAATAAATATATATAATACCACTATTTATTAATAAATTAGAATACACTTTAGTTCACACATTAAAGTGTATTAAAAATAAACTTTAAAAAAAATAATAATAATAATTTAAAATATACATTTTAATTATAAATATAATTATTTAATTATTTAAAATATATTGTAATTAAATTTCACACACTGAAAAAAACACTGAAAAAAACAGCAAGAGATTCTTACTCAGAAATTTCACAATTGCAAAGAGTTAAAACTAAATTTTGAAATCATATTTGCTTGTAAAATTCACTCTTAAAATCTGTTTTAATTTCCGAGTTCAAAATATAGTTCAAAGTTTAAAAAATAATAATTTTTTACAGTGTAATAATAATATTTATTAACAAATACTTAATAATAATGCATACTACTAAGTAAAATATTCAAGCACATGTACTATAAAAACTATTAGAACTGAAAATTGAAACTATTCAAGTAAGTCAATAAAGTTGATTTAAAAAAAACTATTAGTAAAAAAATAAACTCAATGTGAAACCTGTTTTTTGCTTTGCGGTTACTCTAATAATCTTAGTCACTGCAGCTGAATCTTACCTTCTTGCTTCTCATGTATGACAGCCTGCCCTCATGGGCATCAGGGTAAGTGCAGAACAGGTAGGTGGTGATGGCGTGTTTCAGAAAAGAGTCGCCCAACATCTCCAACCTCTCCAGATTGAAGCCGTCACTGGCGTTGGAGAGGGTCAGGGCCTGCAGGATGAGGCCAGGGTTGGGGCCCAAGGTTTTCGGAGAATCCCATGCTGGACCTGTGCAGGTTGATGCAGATGTCACATCAGAGACCTCTGATGACACTTCTGAAGGTGCTGTGGTGCTGGTTGCCGGCTCTGGTTTGGGGCAACAGTTTGAGGTAGGTTTTTTCACATGTCCGTCGCAGAGATCCGAGTTCCTGCCTGGGGTACATTCATCGCTGGGCTGGGGCTGTGGCTCGCCGGCTGGAGAGGGCCGCACAGGAACTGAGGTAGTGGTTTGTGTTGATAGGTCACTCTCCAGAGGGCCCAGCTGAGAGCATTGGCAAATGTCATGTCTGTGTGGAAGGTCGTCGCTGTCACCCCGAGTGCCGTTAGGGAGGTTTCGAGAACAAACGCAGTCGCTCTCGTCTTTGTTCGGTGTTTGCAGATCAGTCACAGGGAGCACGTGGGTTTCTAGCTTTTCATCTGGTGTGTTGCAGTTCTCACAGGGGAGAGTGCCCTCTGGAGGCTGGGAGGCCTCCGTACTGCAGCCCTCCTGGGCAGTGTGGTCTGAATCTGAGCTTGTGCCGTGTTTACAGTGATCGTCGTCTTCCAGACATGCGCTGGAGCAGGAAATGAAAGACTTGCTGTCGATGGACTTCTTCCATCCAAAATCCAAATTTGGATACCTAGGGTTAACATTCAATGAGACTAGGACTCAAATGGGAGCACTTCTTAAAATGCAGAAATTGCTTTGTAAGGTAGAATCCTAACTTAGATGTTACCTCAAATTAACTGAAACACTTTATAAAAGCAGAAACCCGTTCCGATCTAAATCAAATGATTTGCGATATGCAATTTGAAGTAGGGCTGCACGATTAATCGCACGATGTTGTGAGGCGCGTTTTGTCAATGAAGCCGGTACTTTGATTAGTAGTAAATCTCCATCACGTGCGTTCAGCGTTCGGCAATTAATACACAGAGGCGTAAATCACTGACAAGCTACGCCAAATGGCGCTAAAAATCGAATGCGATTTTGAGCACGATTTGGCGTAGCTTGTCAGTGATTTACGTCTCTGTGTAGTACTTGCCGCTCCAGCTGAACGCACGTGATGGAGATTTACTACTAACTAATGTAGTCAACTATTGTTAATTAATAAACCTTATTGTAAAGTGTTTCCGTAAAAACAAAAAAAGGTCAATTAAACAAATTAAAAATAAATGTATACTGCACTCACACACTTGCATTCTCAGTGCTGTCAAAATAATAGTCCTGCATCGTCAACAGTGCCAAAATAGAGATCCCACTTCCAACATTTATTGGGAAACCAGAAAGATTTATCGGTCAATGCCAATACTTAAAATTGGCAAAATACTGGCCAATATGTCAGCCTTGGCAATATATTGTTCAACCACTAACTAGAATCGACCATTTTTAACAATTCACCATTTGAGCTTGACACAGTGCATTATTTGAGACTGCCTTCAGAACAAAGCAGAATTCTGTCAAAACAATGTGTAATACCTTTTATAACAGTCTTTGTGTCAAGAGTGGGCTAAGAATGCCTTAAAGCAATAGTTCACCCAAAAATGAAAATTCAGTCAATTTATTTTATTAGTTTATTTTCGGAACACAAATCAAGATATTTCTGATGAAATTCAAGACCTTTTACCACGCAACTACTATGTTCAAAGGCCAGAAAGGTAGTAAGGACATTGTTAAAATAGTCCATTAGAATACGTTTTGTGCGTGTAGCAAAACAAAAATATAAAAAAATTTTCAACAATTTTTTTCTCTGTCCTGGCAGTCTTCAGCACGCATTCACAATAGAAGCTACAAGAAAAGTATTCTTATAACTTCAGGTTAAACCACTGATGTCACATGGATTATTTTAACTATGTCCTTACTATCTTTCTGGGCCTTAAACATGTCAGTTGCATTGCTGTTTATGCAGGGTCAGAAAGCTCTCGGATTTCATCAAAAATATCTTAATTTGTGTTCTGAAGATGATGGAAGGTCTTAGGGGTTTGGAACAACATGAGGGTGAGTAATTGATGACAGAATTTTTATTTTAGGTGAACTATCCTTAAAATGCTGTCAATGGAGAGAGCTAGGTTTTGGAATTGAGCAAACAAGTGTAATGCATATGAACTGACCTGAAATCAGGAGGCAGGGTCTGAGCCCCTACACCAGCGTCTATGGCTGTCTGAGACCGCAGCTCTTCGGCCGTCAGAAGGCAGTGAAGTCTGTAGAGAATGCTGGGAAGGCAGACAGCTTTCCTCCACAAAGAGGCTGGGATGGGGTGAATGGCACAGAGCTCCGGAACTAAAATCTACGCAGATGGAACAGAAACACAACCAAAAAGTGTTATCTGATGTGAGTCAAACCTCTGTTCGTACGTTACTGCTCTCAGAGGGAGGAAATAGTCAAACAAGCGGTGTGATTAGACTTAATTCAGGTATGAGGGCTCATAATTATCACCGCAAATTCTTTCCGTCAGTTAATACCTGTTTGTTTTGTAGGCTTTCCCACTTGGCCTTTCTCTTCTCTGCACTGCTGAGAGGAAGGGCTTTCCCCTTTTGATTAAGGTGCCGGGGAGTTAAAAGATTCAATCTACAAGAAAAGACCACCATGGACATATAATGAATTTCTTAGGGAAGAAAAAAAAGAGCACATACAAGAATTTGACTTTTTTTTTACTTCCTACCTTGAAGATGTGTGGTCCACATCCAGTAGGGGCTGGTTAACATTAGACAGGTCCAGGTTGTACTTGGTTTTGTAGTACTCAGCGAAAGTCTCGTACTCTGGAGAGGGGAATTTACTGAGCGGGGTGAGGTCTGTGTAAACGTCAGCCACATAGAACCGATGCGGCTGGTCAAAATTACGATACCTTGGAGAGAGGAATGGGACAGAGGGCTAGAGTTCAACTTCAGTGAAAACAAAAGCACAGTATAAGTCATCAGAGAGCTTAATTGCAAGGGCAATAAGACTCTGAGTTCACAAGTACCTTGGAATGATGACAGCATCCTGGTAGTCCTCCAGTTTGAACATGAATGGGTTTTGCTTGGTGTACTGAGTATTTGGAATGCCAATGCGTGCTTCAGACTTTTCAATACCCTCCATGAACTCGAAATCCAGGTCCAACGTATTGGAATCCTCAACTAAAGAGAGCACAAGTTATGAGACTATGGCTGCAACAAATCATCAGCTAATAAATATTTCATAGCCAATATCTTAGAGAGAAAAATCATTTGAATTTAAGATAATAAAACTGTAAAATAACATTTATATTTTAGATAGCAACTTCATGATTCTGCAATCCTATTATAGTGTTTCTGTATAGTATAAAGAAATGGGGAATGATGTATAAAAAGGAATCACTCATTCTGGTAAGTCTGCACTGGAAATCATATTTTTTCAAAGACAATTTTACATACAGTACACAACAAACATGACGAATATAACAAAAATATGGACACAGGACAGAAAAGTTTGAAATTAAGGATTTGAACTGTCACTCATTTTTATAACAATGCACACTTTCTGATGATCTAATGGATCACTAACATTTGGAAGATTCTTGGAATTAAATATTTCTTAGATATTTAAAGACTTGTTTAAATTGCACATTTTTACCATCCAGATGGTATATGAGAAAGTTATAGACTGTAAAGACTAATTTTAAATTCATCTTTTTATATTCCATTTACACTACCAGTCAAAAGTTTTTGAACAGTAAATTTGTTAATGTTTTACATTTTAAAAGAAGTCTGTTCTGCCCAACAAGCCTGCATTTATTTGGTCCAAAGTACAGCAAAAACAAAAAAAAAATTTAACTTTTTAAAATAACAGTTTTTTATTTGAACATATTTTAAAATTAAATTTATTCCTGTGATCAAAGCTAAATTTTCAGCATCATTAGTCCGGTCTTCAGTGTCACATGGTCCTTCAGAAATCATTCTAATATGCCGATTTGCTGTTCAAGAAACATATTATTATTATTATCAATGTTGAAAACAGTTAAGTTCTTTTTTCAGGATTCTTTGATGAATAGAAAGCGCCAAAGATTAGCATTTATCTAAAATATAAAGCTTTTGTAGCATTAAACACTATACCATTTACTAGCATTTTTTTTAAATACTTTTATTTAGTTAGGATGCCTTAAACTGATAAAAAAAAAAAGATAAAGACATTTGTAATGACACAAAAGATTTCTATTTCAGATAAATGCTGTTTTTCTGAACCTTTTATTCAAATAAACCTAAACATTTTTTAGCTGTTCAACATAATAATAAAAAAACGTTTTTTGGGCAGCAAATCAGAATATTAGAATGATTTATGAAGGATCAAGTGACTGGAGTAATGATGCTAAAAATTCAGCTTTGAAACAACAGGAATAAATTTTATTTTAAAATATATTCAAATAAAAATATACCAATATTTCAAAATTTTACTGTAATTTGGATCAAATAAATGCCGGCTTGGTGAGCAGAAGAGACTGCTTTAAAAAACAAAATAATCTTACTGTTCAAAAACTTTTGACTGGTTGTGTACTTTTTTGACTGTTTTCTGTAATAATTTATTAGACAGAACTGTTAACTAATAAAGATGAAGAATGACAAGGTCCTGTGCATATCAGTGCAGTCAAAATAAAAGTCCCGGTGCTGTCAAAAAGTCCTGGTTTTCATTATCAGCTGGGTCTGTGTGCTGTGAAATGGATTACCTCTGATGATTTTTTTTTAAATGGAAAAAAAAAAGGATAAGACTCATGTCTGTTCAATAAAATACAGGTCAGAAAATTTGGCATTTTGTCCAAACAGTTAAATAAGTATTTGACAGATTCATTGTGGATCTAGATAAAACCTTACTCTAAACTGACAATCAGAGACAGGACTAACTTTAATCTGCTGTTCAAATCAATCTCGCTGTGACTGACTGCAGCACTCACCGATGTTGAGAGGTAGAACGCAGTAGGCAGAATCTGCCTCTACGGGCTTAAACTCTAGCGCTGGCTTTTCCAGACGAAGGATGTGGGAGAAAATGTACTGGTGCAGACGTGTGATTAGCTCCAGCTGCTCTGCGCTCAGAGTGAAGTCCGACTTCTGAAGCTCAATCGAAATGGTCACCTCACCAGAACGTGTATACACAGGGAAGTGAGGGATCTGAAAGTTCAAGGCAAGTTAATGAACTTCAGATATAATCAAAGGAAGAATACATTTGACTGTAGTATAAATAATTATCAAAGCATTTCACAATGAATGAAGATTAACAGGTTCTTCTCCAAGGATCTCCAGATTCAGAAAGAGAAGTTAAATGAAAGGTGATTACCCGAGGTATTGGTTTAGCTGTCAGAATGCCAAAACATCGGGTGGTGTCCTCCGGTGGGTACAGCTTCCTCCGCCGGAAGTTGAGTTCATCAGGAAGAGGGGTGGTGAGGACCATCCCTATGACGTAAAGGTAGCAAGGCTGCTCTGGCACAGGGTAACACCCTCGCAGACACTCTGGTATCTACAAGGCAGCATAGGCAACATTATTCTATACCTTCTACACACTGTACTTAAAAAAAGAAAAAAAAAGAAAAAGAAAATAATCCTTTAATTAGCAAGGATGCATTACACTGATCAAACGATGACTTTAAAGACGCAAACATAATGTTACAAATTATTTCCATTTGTAATTTCTTTTGAACTATTGAAAGTAACCTAAAAAATACAAAATGCATGTTATTTTTTTATTTAGTAGAGCCAGGGGGCTCTTAATGAATTAGAATATAAAGATTAGGGTAAATTGAACTTATTTTGTCCTCTGGGAAACATGTAAGCATCTTCTGTAGCTTCTGAAGGGCAGTAATAAATAAAAAACTAATAATATTTAAGCAAAATAAGAAAAATGTACACATTTCATTCTATTCAAAAGTTTACACCCTTGGCTCTTAATGCATTGTTTTTTCTACTGGAGCATCAGTGAGCGTTTGAACCTTCTGTAATAGTTGCATTTGAGTCCCTCAGTTGTCCTTAGTGTAAAAATATGATATACAATTATTGTTGGAAAGGGTTCAAATACACAAATATGCTGAAAAACCAAAGAATCTGTGAGACCTGAAGGATTTTTCTGAAGAACAGCAGGCAGTTTAACTGTTCAGGACAAACAAGGGACTAATGAACAACTATCAAAAAACAAAACAAAAACAAAAAACTGGATCATTTAGGTAACAACACAGTATTAATAACTAAGAAGTGTGTGTAAACTTCTGAACAGGGTCTATTATTTTTTCTTGTGGACTATATGTAAACATCTTTTATGTGAAATATCTTATTCCGGTCAGTACTAAATAAAATAACATGCATTTGGTATGATCCCTCTTATTTTGGTAAAATAATTAACATTTTGCAGATTCTGCAAGGGGTATGTAAACTCTTGACTTCAACTGTATTTCTTGCACACCAACATATTAGTATGATTTCTGAAGAATCATGTGACACCAAAGACTGGAGTAATGATGCAGAAAATTCAGCTTTGCAATCAGGAATAAATTACATCCAAAACAATAGAAATACCAACAAAAGCATGAATCCTGACAGCCTTCTAAAAATGTATTTTGAGTTCATGACACTTACGGCTTTTGGGTAACACTGTCTCCGTTTGGTGGAGCCTGGTCTTCCTGGCACGTTCGTCTCCTCCTCATCATGCAGGTCTAGCTCCTCCTCATACTTTACAGTTTCCTTTCCCACTGGCATCAAATGATCATCCAGCTCACCTAGACGCAAACATCACACATCAGTTAGTGACTCTCAGTCTCAGAATGCATTAGAAATCTCATATAATTAGACTTTTTCATGCTCACCAACTTTGTGCAGCCTTTCACAACAGAGAAGAGCGACAGCTTTTTCTGCAAGTCTTGCACAATTCATTGTTGGCCCCTGAAGAGGTAAAGAAACTTTTAGAAGGCTTTTTACTTTCAGAGATTTATAGAATACAAATTACACACTTTTGAAAGTCAGTCTAACAAGTTTGGAAAAACACAAGGGTGAGGAAATTCTGACAGTCTGGATAAACTCTCTTTTTAACTCTTAGCAAATAGACTAAATGTTAGATTATTTAGAAAAATGTCAAATATATTTTGTCAAGAACTCACGGTGACAGGAACTCTTAGTGGTGAGTTAATGGGTAGGAAGAGTGTGGATTGATAACCTCCAGTCTTCAGCTCCACAGTTTTACACTTTGGAGCAAGGTGAGTGAACGGATCACTGGGCAAGCGTGCACAATATCTGCACAACACACAAAAGCGTTTAAACATGACATTACGTGCAACAAAATACAACAGTCTTTGATTTAGAGAAGAGTACTCACCTGTTGACGTGCCCAATGGCTGTGTTAATCGTGACACGGGGGCCACCGTCCTCTGAGCGCAGGACGTAAGGTGGTAAAACGTTGTCGTCATCGGTCACTGGCTCCAGTTCAAAATCACTGCATTCTGCTGACTTCGAGCACTTATTTCGGAGAATCTAAAAGACGTACAACTCTTAGAATGACGTATTTTAAATGTACACACAACCTCTTTCAGGGAATCACATTAAGCCTGCTGACCTTCTCTATGGCCTTGTAGGTCTTAAGGTCTTCTTCAAATGTTTTTGTCCGCTCGCTGTCAGCTAGCATGATGTAATTGGAGACTGGAGCCCGTGCGCGACCTTTAGATTGCACGTATGACCGGTACTCTGTCGGCAGGTCAAACCGAACCACCAAATTGCACTTTGGAATATCAACGCCTTCTTCCACAATGCTGGTTGCAATGAGCAAGTTGGTTTCATGGGCTCTGAACTTCCTCAGGACCTGGTAATGTGAATCAGCAAAAACGTTTATGATCAGCACAAGCTATGGAAGTGGCACCAGGGGCTTTCTAGGACTAGTGGACTCACTCACCTCCTCTTGCTTTCTGAACTCCACCTCCATTTGTTTGTTGCGAGGCTGGTTCTTGCCAATGCTGTGACCCGTGATGAAGTTGCTACTGATGTAGGCCAGCTCTGGGTCCTGCTTCCCTGCCTCCTTGATAAGCCTGATACACACAAATAATACATGGTGCATTCAAGTACCTTTGGATAATTCAAATAAGCAATCTGCTAAACACTAAATATACACAACATTCGAGTGAACAAGAGTAAAGACATTTCAAATGCAACAAGATATCCATTTCAACTAAATACTGTTCTTTCCAATAAAATCAAACGTTTTCACAAAAGTATTCTGCAGCACAACAGAAGGGTCTGAAAGATCATGTGACACTGAAGACTGGAGTATTGACTGCTGAAAATTTAGCTTATCACAGGAATAAATTACATTTTAAAATATATTCAAATAGAAAGCAGTTTTTTATAATTGATACAATATTTCACAATTTTACAGTCTTTACTCTCTCTTTGATTAATAAATGCAGCCTTGGTGAGCAAATGAGAATTATTTCAAACTGTTTTATAGCAATCAAAGCAGCTTATCAAACAGAACCATTGAAAAATACTTTTATTAAATATTAGATTTTCTAATTTATCTGCAAGTATAAAATATTTATTGTATCTTTATGTATTTAGACTGTCTTTGCCTCTTCAGTAACGCTCAGTTACTATTTAAATAATCTAATAACACTAATAATTGTAATCTATGGAAAATTTAAAAATATTGTACATTATAATGTTGTGATTTTTAAATTCACTTTTTAATATTATTGATTTGTATGGAAGCTGTTTCCAACACAAGTATTGCAACCTTTTATCTCAAAGTTCTGACTATCTCACAATTCTGATGTTTTTTCTCAGAATTGTGTGATACAAACTTACAATTCTGACTTTTTTTTTTTTTTTTTAGAATTGTGAGATATAAACGCACAATTGCGAGTTTTAAAGTCAGAATTGCGAGACATAAACTCGTAACTGTGAGAAAAAAAAACAATTGTGAGAAAAAAAACTGAAATATAAACTTGCGAGTTATAAAGTCAGAACTGCGAGATATAAACTGGCAATTGCAAGAAAAAAACTCAGTATTGAATATAAACTCACAATTGTGAGAAAACTCAGAATTGTGAGATATAAAATTGTAACTGCAAGAAAACTCAGAATTGAGATATAAACTTTTAGTTCTAAAGTCAGAACTGCGAGATGTAAACTCACAATTGCGAGAAAAAAACGCAGAATTGCGAGATACATTTTTTTGCTCACTATTGCGAGTTTATATATTGCATTTTTTTTTATTCAGTCCCAGAAACAGGCTTCCATATATTTTAGCTTTAGTGCATTTTATTATTTGTCTAGAATTTCTGAGAAACACAATGGAGCACTGAAAACAAACCTGTTTAAAACAACCGCTGTATATCGTCTTTCCACAAAGATGATTCCACAGAGGATGTTGGTAAAAGGCGACGGAAAATTAGCTTCGGGCTTCTCCTTTGCCTCCGCCTCTTCATCCTCATCTTCATCCTCAGAATCGCTCCAAGAAACATAATTGTCCTGATTACGATTGTTGTACCACTCCACGCTCTCGAACTGCTGCCGTTCGAAAGGTTTGTACTCGTGGAGAATCTCCAGGAGTTTGATGACCTTGGGAGTGACAAACTTCAGGTCTAGGGAAGCTGGAGAGAAATGCTCCTCACATAAGGCGTGGATTTTTCTCAGAATGGTGTCTGTGAACAACAGGAACTTGCGGTTTAGCTCTTCCTGTTCATGTTTGATATATTTCTGGAGCTCTCGGACCATGATTCCCGCAGCTTTATCGGCACACCAAGGGCCCAGCACAGTCAACACTGCGCGACAGTCATTCAGCACCTTGGGATAAACAATCACACAATCAAAACAGTGATTTGAAATCACTACTGTCGACAGCATCACTTCAAAGTAAGACCATAAGGGAGAACCTGTTTGGAGATGAATGTGGGATCTCTATCTTCTCTGTGAGCAGTTAAGTTGCAGTCATTAAGAAAATGAAGGGCTTCATCCAGCTCATTCAAAAGCCTCTCAGAGAGCCCACTCTGATCCTGGTACAGCCCACAGTCCAGCACCACCTCACGAGGTTGGGATGCATACCTGGACATAAAGATGCAAGAAACGTCTATAATAGATACTTAAACGACAGATTAACATTTTTTTAAAGCGTTCCTCCACCCCAAAATGAAAATTGTCATCAATCACTCACCCCCATGTCAATCCAAATCCGTAAAAGTTTTGTTCGTCTTCAGAACACAAATTAAGATATTTTTGATGCATTCTGACAGCTCTCTGAGCCTCCCATAGACAGCAATGTAATTAACATGATCAACGTCTAGAAACGTAGAGAGGAGATCGGTAAAATAATCCATGTGACATTAGGGGTTTAACCGTAATAATACGAAGCTACGAAAATACTTTTTGTATACAAAGAAAGCAAAAATAACAACTCACTTTAACAATTTGACCCCTCTGCATCACCCTACCGCCATTTTGGAGAGTACACACTGAACGCAAACAGCGTACGCTGTTTTGTGTCAGCCGCACCACACGGATACATTGTTTCCGTTTAAACAAAAGCGTAAAAAACGTAGTAAACGTATCTGCATGGTGCAGCTGACACAAAACAGCATACGCTGTTTGCGTTCAGTGTATACTCTCCAAAGTGGCGCTAGGTTGATGCAGAGGAGACAATTGTTGAATAAAGTCATTATTTTTGTTTTTTGCGTACAAAAAGTATTCTCATAGCTTTGTTAAATTACAGTTGAACCCCTGATGTCACATGGGTTAGTTTACCAATCTCCTTGCTACGTTTCTGGACGTTGATTGTGTTCATTGCTGTTTTTTTTTTTTCAAAATGCATCAGAACATCTTCATTTGTGTTACGAAGACGAACAAAGCTTTTTTGGGTTTGGAACGAAATGTGGGTAAGTGATTAATGACAAAATTTTCATTTTTCATTGGGGTGAAGTAACCCTTTAATCCTAGTGTGCAAATTAGATGGAGACAGCTTTACAAGAAATCATTTCTGTTGGTGCAATAAAAGCAAAAATACATCAGGGTGTAAATCTTTAACCTACCTATCCAGCACCACAAGATCAGTGGCAGTTTCCGCATTGCTCTGCAGAATCTTCTCCAGGTTCTGAATCTTCTCCTCCAGATCACAAGGGTCACATTTGCCATTTAAAATGGAAGCAGTCAGACCCAAAATGCGAGGGCAACCTGGAGAACCCTCACAAATCTGTAAGAAGCATTATAGCTAGGTATGGTTATCAGCAACTATCTTACAATATGATATCTATTTATCTTGAATTGTGATAAAAAAAAATAAAAAAACTGAGTTACAGGAGTGATCGATCATGAAAACACAATTGTGTAATCCAATTTATATTTCCAACATATGCGTTTTAATATCATGAGGGAAAAAAACAACCATGTCAATGCATTACTGTTCCAGTACAACTGCAGGGTTTCTGCAGATATGAACAAGTGAAATTTAAGACTTTAAGACCTTTTTAATACCACCTTATATGAAATTTAAGACCGAAACCTGTAATGGAAATAGATATTATATTACATGCATATATGTAATATTTAACGTGTTTAATGTAAAAAGTAAACGCAATTTCATGGCTGTCATAAATTAAATTTATTACTACGATATACAGTGAACTTTTCATATCAGCAGATACTATTCCACACAAAATATCTCCATAAAAGTACCACTAGAAATATCTGATGTAAAAAAAAAAATTCTGAAGCAATATTTTCATCAGTGCTCTGTTAGCTTTTACATCTTAAATCTGCATATTTGATTTACCTTTATAAAGGCCTTTTTTTTTTTTACTTTTGAAATGTATGCCTTTGAAATTTATTTTATGAATTTATCAATAAATTCTAAATGGCTGTTAGCAGTGAGATTACATAATTTACACTGCAAAATTAAAAGTGAGATTAATGTTTTAAATACATTTATTGATTTATAAATATATACATTAGAAATGTTGGGTGTGGAGGCATACTTTTAAATACACTAAATTACCAGCAGGTGGCGGTAAGTCACTTCATGAGCGAGTTATTTCAACTGATTCGATCAAAACGCTGAATCATAGCAGAACGTTGCTAGGAGAATGCTTCTGCTAATGTTGCATATTGTCTAATATGTAAGTAACTACTTGACTAACTACTTTTTTATTGAGCTAAAATTAATGTAACATTTGTAATTGTGAGAATTTTTAGCAAAAAGCTCACTTGGTATATTACTGAACTATATCATGTTATAAATAAACTATACATTTGAAATTTTTACCTCAGTGTGTTTCTTTAGAGTGCTGTTTCATTCATTTGTTTTAAAGTATGTCACGAATAGACCAGAAATACACTATCCATTATCAATTTCTGTTTACGTTGAATGTATTAAAAAAATATGAATCTTTCTTGCCTTTGGATCCTTCACTAGTTGTTTTTGTCACTTCAGTTTTAATCAGGCGGTTTGTTCGGTCGGGCAAGTAAAAAAAAAAAAACATTTTAAAAGTATTTCGAAGGCTGGCGGTCAGCTAGCTCGACCTATATTTCTTATTATTAGCCTATTGATAACATTATATACAGAAAAAGGTAGTTTGACCTGTATTCTGCTACTGCGATTCTGAAGAAGCAGTAACTTCCACAGAGGGAGAAAAAAATCTAGTTGTTAGCAACTGGCCTTAGCTTGAAAAAAACTGAATATAGGGCTTGGCTAAGTATCACTAAACTTGCACTTCCCCATAGCTAAAAAGTTAAATCCATTTTACTTCTGCGGTACAATCCGAGAGAGACTCGCGACAATAACAGAAAGCTGATTGGCTATTGCATGCTGGTCTCATTTGTAGTTTAAATACTGCTAATTATATTTGGAATAGTGAAATAAAGAACTACAACACCATGGAAACAACAAAAAGAGAATTTAAATGAGCTTTAGAGGTAGCGTTACATGGACATCGGAAAAATAAGACCTGTGTAAAATTATTTAAGACCTAGAACAGCGAATTTAAGACTTTTTAAGGCCTAAAATTTAGATTTTTAAATTTTAGACTTTTTAAGACCCCGCGGAAACCCTGAACTGTAATTCTGTCATTAATTACTTACCCTCATGTCAATCCAAACCTGTAACACCTTTGTTCATCTTCACAACACAAATTAAGATATTTTTGATGAAATCTGAGATTCTTTGACCCTTCATAGACAGCAACAGAACTACTATGTTCAAGGACCAGAAAGTTAGTAAGGACATTATTAAAATAATCCATGTGATATGCAAGGAAAAAACTGTTGAATGAAGTCTTTATTTTTGTTTTCTTTGCTTAGAAAAACTATTCTTGTATCTTCGTAAAGTTACGGTTGAACCACTAATGTCACATGGGCTATTTCAATGATGTCCTTACAACCTTTCTGGGCCTTGAACGTGTCAGTTGTGTTGCTGTCTATGCAGGGTCGGGTTTAATAAAACATGTCTTAATTTGTGTTCTGAAGTTGAATGAAGGTAGGTCTTACAGGTTTGGAACTACATGAGGGTAAGTAATTAATGACAAAATTTTTAGATAAACTAACCCTTTAAATAAATGCAGGTTCCACAGTGATGATATGCATTTTGTATATTAGTAAGTATTATGACTAAAATATGACTACCCTCAGAAAAGATCACACATTCAAATTAGTCAGAACATCTGCATTCAGCCAATCTTTACATTTAAAAAGATAATTTGTCCAAAAAACGAATTCTGTCATCATTTACTCACCTGCATGTTATTACAAACCTGTATGGCTTTCTCTCTTCTACACAAAAGAAGAAATTTCGTAGAACGTTGGGAACTAAGCAACATTACACCCAATTGCCTTCCATTGTATGGATGCATTTCTCAAAAATATATTTTTACTTACAAGAACAAAATTCAGTCATTCAGGTCTGGAATGAGGGTTAAGTAAATGACGACAAATTTTCATCAGTTTTACTCTGAACTTAGGATGTGCTACAAAGTGTTAGCCTTCAAAATAAAATTGCAACAACATCTTATCAGAGTACCTGCGTTCCATCTCCAGGACTAAATACACGCCCATTAATACTATAATAATGGATCGACATCTTTTTAGCATCTCTGTGGAGTGACAGTTAGATGAGCCCTTTATCATCCATCTCTTTACACTGACAGTTGTGATTTCATAGCACCCGTTCAATGCTGTAACAGACTGCAATTTCACCTTCATTATTTCCCGATAAGGATGGTCTGTGATTGCAAGGTGGCATTCGTCAAAAACCAGCAGGTTGATTTTTGATAGTGGCAAGACTCCATTCTTCAACACATGCAGGAAGATGTGGCACGTCATGACCAGCACCTGAAAGAATAGACATTATGGAAAAGAGAGGAGGATGAGGAGGATGGGAGAACATCAAAGCAGAGAGACTGCATGATGACACCTGATCAAGATGTTCAACAATTATATGAATAAATTCATAGGCACGTTAAAATGCCATGAATAATCACACCTGATTCTCTATCATCTCTCTGTTCCACATCTCCTCGACACATGGCGTAATGTCTTCTGACACATAGTCGCCTACCTGGAGATCAGAGTGGGTTCTTACAGTAGATGCTTGCTGAACCACAGATGATGCTTGTATCAGAAAAAAACAAACAAGCCAGGATTAGGTTTAATGAAAATGTATGTTTTAATAGGGTACATTGCAGACTAGACAGTTCCTCACCTGCATTCACCAGGAAAACTGTTCTCTTCCCATCCTCTCCACGGATTTGGTGGGAGAGTTCTTTGATTAGGAGTACTGCGATAAAGGTCTTCCCTGAGCCAGTATTTAAGCAGACTATAGTATTGTGTTCAAGAGCTGCTTCAAGAAGTTCAACCTGGTAGGAAAATGCAATTGGGTGAAATTATTCAGCAAAATGTTACATACCATTTAAACTACCGTTTAGAAGTTAGGGGTGAGAACGGTTTTATTTATTCATTTATTAAGATTTATTCATTACGATTTTTTTTATGTCTGTGTGTATATATGTATATATTTAAGAAACATTGTATATTTGAATATAAAAGATTTACATCGATATATGATTTTTGAACAGTAAGATTTTTAATGTTGTTTAAAGAAGTCTCTTCTGCTCACCAAGCCTGCATTTATTTGATCCAAAGTACAGCAAAAATAGTACAGTTTTGAATATTTTTACTATTTAAAATAACTGCTTTCTATTTGAATATATTATAAAAACTAACTTATTCCTGTGATTTCAAAGCTGAATTTTTAGCATCATTACTCCAGTCACATGATTCTTCAGAAATCCTTAAATTCTTAGAATCCGTAGAATTTTTTCAGTTTTCTTAAATAGAAAGTTCAGAAGAGCAGCATTTATCTGAAATAGAAATCTTTTGCAACATTATAAATGTCTATCATCACTTTAAAATCAATTTAAAGCATCCTTGCTAAATAAAAGTATTACATTTCTGTCATTTCTTTCCCAAAATGTACTCAACTGTTAAATATTGATAATAATAATAATATGACAATAATAATAATAATAATAAATATTATATATAAAAATTTAAATTACATTTTAAAATATATTGAAATAGAAAGCTGTTATTTTAAATAGTAAAAAAATATTTCACAATATGACTATTTTTGCTGTATTTTTGATCAAATAAAGGCAGGCTTGATGAAGAGAAGAAATTCTTTAAAAAAAAACAACAAATTTTACTGTTCAAAAACTTTTGACTGGTAGTGTATGCATACACAGATTTAAATATATTTTTTTTTAAATACACATGTATATGTGTGCATTTATATTTATACACTAGTTCTTTCTGGTCCTCGAATCTGATTGGCTGAGAGGACTGTGATTCTAGTGATATCAGAACTCCAACCATTTCACAATTTGTATCACTCCGCTTGCAGTATTTCTCATTTCGAGTGTTATGGCGGATGCCCAAATCCACTATAATTTAAAAAATAATACAGTTTTTGTGTCACGGAACATAGTTTTAAGAGTTTTAGGCAAAAATATACTTCTTCAGACTTAAAATATGAGGTTTATTAATAAAGATAATGTCTATTTGAAAACTTGCTTCAAAGTTTTCAGAAATATGAGCTTCAGGGTGTTGGCTATGAGTGTGATATTGCTCATATACATAATAAATAATACACAGTACACATACATATATTATGTATACACAAACTTTTATTTTGGATGCGATTAATCACGATTAATTGTGATTAATCGTTTGACATTCCTAGAGATAAAAGCACTTCGACTAGCTTAAGTATCAAAATCGAACCAATTCAAAAGACTTGCCTGATATTTCCTTGGTGTGTATATGTTGTCATGGATAGCTTCCTGCTGCCACGGGAGACCGAAGAAGGGCCCCATGGGTGAGGAGGCAGGGGTCACCAGCTGTAGGCCAGCCATGCTTAGAGACTGTTAAGCAGGGGACCTCCAGTCATCCAGTGTTTATCTCATTGCATCATGGCCTTCTAATGCTCACTGCGAGAGACAGACCACGTAACATCAGATCAGTAGGATGTCACAAACAAACAGCGCTAAAATCAAACATGTCACGTTGCTGTTACGTCTGGAGGTATTTTGAGCGACATGTTATTTAGTTCTTGTTAGAGGCCATCTGGATCAGGTGGGTTACTGATTATAGATGAGTGTGTTTACTCACAGCTTGTAAGTTTCCCACTTTGCTGTGTGACCGGGCTGCACTTATTCTGGGCGTCATTATCAAAGCTCCTAAAATCAGCTCATTCTTTTTCCCCTCGAGTTACTCTGCTAGGAAAAAACAGACACACACTTAGAATCTGCAAATGTGTTTAACATATAGTGCAAACAGGCAGAGATTATTCAGTTTTTTCCATTTCTCATTACAATGTAGTGATGTGAAACAAACCAATTTTAAAGGGATAGTTGACACAAAAATGAAAATTCTGTCATTAATTACTCACCCTCATGTCATTCCAAACACAAATTAAGATACTTTCGAAGATATTTTTCCTCTCTTCTTGAATAAAGTCATTATTTTATTTTTCTTTGAACACAAAAAGTACTCATAAAATTACGGTTGAACCACTGGATGGACTATTTTAACAATGTCCTTACTACCTTTTTGGGCTTTGAATGTGGTAGTTGCATTGCTGTCTATACAGTGTCAGAAAGCTCTCAGATTTCATCAAACATATCTTAATTTGTGTTCCAAAGATCAACAAAGGTCTTACAGGTTTGGAACGACATGAGGGAAAGTAATTAACGACAGAATTTAAATTTTTGGGTGAAATATCCCTTTAATAAATCTGGGTTTTAAAAGAAAAGCCTATTTTACACAAAATATTAACTCAAAAAATCATTCAAAAATATTTCAAAAGAAAATGTGCCTTATTTATTCACAACACTGTTGGTAAATTTTACTTTTTGACACAAAATAAATCTGTTGATTGCTTTACAAGCCACTTAAGGTTTATATGACATTCACATCTTGATTAAACAAAAAATTTATTACTTCTTCCTCAAAAGCACTCATAAACTATTCTAATGCAGTATAAAACGATTAGTCACGATTAATTTTACGTTTGCATACTATATGTGTACTGTGTATATTATGTATATATAAATGCATACATACATGTATATATTAAGAAAAACTAGGTTTTTTAGATTTACATACAAATAATTTTTTTAAAAATATATACAACGTATTTTTACATATTAAATATACACAGTACACACACAGAGTATGCAAACGTTTCACAGCTCTAATAATAATTATCATAACCATCATTTATATATGTAGAACCAAAGCGCACCTAAAACGGTTTCAAAAAAAGATTTTGAAAATCAGAAAAACAGTAAAACTGAATTATTATTTTTCTCTTTTGTTATATTTTAAAATGTTTAAACAAAAGGCATACAATTACTCAGCAAAAGTGAATTTTTAGTAGCATTACTCTAGTCTTTAATATAACATTCTAACTTGCTGATTTTGTGCTCAAGAAATGTTTTTGAATGTTTTATCTGCCTAATATTTGAGAATTTTGTTTGTTTTGAGAATTCTTTAGTGAGCATAAATTTCAAAGGAGCAGCATTTATTTAAATACATTTCTTTGAAACTTTATAAATGTCTTGCTGAATAAAAGTGCTTTTTTTAAACTTACTGATCGTAAATGTTTAAACAGTAGTGCATCTTCAGTCAGTGACAATATAACATATGTGATGAGCTTTCCACTGGTTTGTTAGGATATGAGGATATTTGGCTGAGATACAACTATTTGAAAATCTGGAGTCTGAGGAAAAAAACGAAATATTGAGAAAATCGCCTTTAAAGTTGTCCAAATAAAGTTCTTAGCAATACATATTACTAATCAAAAATTAACTTTTGATATATGGTAGGAAATAGTCAAAATATCTTCACGGAACATGATCTTTATTTAAAATCCTAATGATTTTTGGCATAAAAGAAAAATCGATAATCTATACAATGTATTTTTGGCTATTACTACAAACAGTGGACATTTAAACCAGGGCTCGAAATTGCGACCGTTTTGGTCGCATATGCTCCCCAAATTTAATCTGCGCGACCTCAAATTATATTTGGGAGCATTCGTGCGAGTAATTGTTGTGGTGCGACTTACTTTCATTTCTTTACAAAACTCTGGCTAGCCTAACTACTGCACAGACTATTGTGAGCTGATGCAGTGACAGGTTCGCCGTTCTCTCCTTTCATTGTGGACAATTAGAGGGTCTCCACAATCTGCTTTTGAAGAAATATATTTCGTGCTACAGCGTACATTCTGTCAGATACAATTCTGCCGCCTCCGTCTCAATATACTGTACATCACCGCATAAATTCACATCAGATGGTAACTCAGCGGCAGAGTTCCACTCACGCAGGGGCGTTATTACCACTCGGGACACTTTTCAAAATCCCGTTGGTGTCCTCCCACTTTCAAATGGTTTTGTTAAAGTAATCTTTTGTATTGTAGAATGCACGCTCAACACCGTCGAGAGTTTCACGGGATCGTTTAAACGAAACCAAAAGTAAAACTCGCACACGCATTCAAAAGCAATTTTAATACCCCACGTTTAGAGAGCGACTCCCCAATGCGCGCAAATTAGGCTACATACAATATCTAGGCTGTTATTAGTATGTGGGCTATAATAAGTTGTATTGTGTCTATAGCTCTGTATCAGAAAAATTCATTCAAAGGTCATTTGCACTTTGAATATTGAAAGAGTAGCCTACTTTGATCATGCCTGCATTTATTGTCTACACGACTAAGAAAGAAGTGTCCTTTATTTTTTGTTGTTTATACTGTAGATTGTTTACAAATGCAGTGGCTGCCTCTAAATGGCTTTAACTCTATCTTTAACCTCTTTAAATGGCTGTAACTATAATAGAGAAAATAAACATCTTGTTCATGTACTCATATTTTCATTCATTCTTGTTCCTTGCTTAAGGCGTAAAATAAATATATAGGCTTTCAGAATCAGCCCATTTGCTTGTAAAACATCTGCATTGAGAACTGACCATGAAGAATCAAGATCGGCGCATTACTAAAACGAAATTAGGTGCTCCTAAAATTTTTTTGGTGCTCCTAACTTTTTGAAGTTGGGAGCACCAGTGCTACCAAGTAAAAAAGTTAAGTTCGAGCCCTGTAAACATATTGATTATGAAACTATTTGTATTTTCCTATTCGAGCAGAGAGAAATGATCACAGTACCTTAATGCTGCAGATGGGGGAGGGGGCCTGAGACAAGATTCTTTCAATACTCTGAAAAATGGAGAGAGAGGAAACAAAGCTTGTGATAATGGACATATCTCTGGCAAGGAGAGGACAGCTGAATTTGGATGACAACTGGCTTGTCAACACATTTTTGCCACTCAGGATCGAGCCCACACTCTCCTCCTGACCACCGCTGTTCGACACAGCTGCAACAAATCACCACAAGTCATTTCAGCTCAAGTAACACAAGGCTTCATTTTCAGTGAGCGAACACATTTGCTCTTGGTTAAAAATCTGCTCTCAGACTCCATGTTCGGGTTCATGAATCTCTAATGCAACCACATAGGTTATTTACTTTCAGATTTTGAAAACGCTGACACACATCTGTTTCGGTGAACGAAACATTCGATGTTAAATGCTTGACTGCACAACAGCTGGCCAGGTCACGGCTGCCCGATTCCACTATGCACAAGCAGATTTCCAGTGTTGAAAATTTACGCTCAAGACAACTTGTTACTGGCACTTTATCTTAATTAGGCAGATCAATACCATCACAAAAACAGTTACTACAGTAAGTATATCATCATATCAATGAGATCTCCTTTAAATAGTGTTAAGGGCTTCCAGAATGTGTCACTTTAAGCTCCAACAACTAATTGGTCAATTAAATAAAAATCAACAATAAAAATAGTCACCAATATCGCTCATTAGGTTTTTTTCCCCTGCATGCATGATCAGGCTACAAAGTAAGTTTCAATAAGAAAAATAACAGTACACAATATATTAAAGTATTAATATTCTAAAGATTTTAATTTACATATTTGCAAATAATAAATACAATTCGTGCATTACAAATCTAGATTTGACAATTAGATTAATGATTGAAATAATAACCAGAATAATCTATAATGAAAATACTTAATAGTCACTAGTGTAATTTATTTCTTTTTTATAAGGAGATATAAGTAGTGGCCAATAACAAGTTAGCACAGTTTTATAGTATTGCATTTAATACTATCCTTCAGTGACGGTAAGGGCTAGGCGACATGGCCAAAAAAAAATTATCAGGATGAAGTTTGTATATTAGTTGATATCGATAATTATCACAATAAATTTCGAATCTTTATTTCTTTTAAGTTTAAAGGCAAATGTTTGCTCTTAAGTGAGAGTTAATTGAAAAGATTGAAAAGCCTTCTGACTGTATTGTTGGTTCATCTGGCTTTAAACTATAGTAGTCAACATTTGAAGTGGATCAAAACCTTTCAACAAAGTTGTCCTAAAACCAAAACAACAGGACAACTTTGAACTTTTTTGATCCACTCAAATGTTGACTACTGTAGTTTAAATCACTGAGTCATTTTTGTAAAGCCAGCAATACTAAAATTAACTTAGGATCATTGACTATTTACAATGCTGATTTACTACAAAGGAGACTAGTAAAGTTATCAGCGCTTATTCTAACATAGCAGAACTATGTCCACTTGAATAAAACGGTGTAGACGACGTCTAGACTTTCTGTTAACCTCTAGCCACACTGTAGGCAAAACGGCAGGCCAGACTGGCTGCATACCGCAGACCCAGTCGAGTTTCAGAACAAAGCGCTCAGCATGACCTACATTACCATGTGAATGACTCTATGATTCTGTGAGGACTGAGTGTTTACTACGAACATTCAGTCCAAGAAAAAACAGCTAAAATCTTGAACAAAAAGGCAGAAACATAGACAAAAAAGGAGAAAGTGCACTGTGGAACAAAACCAGAAGCAAAACCAGAAGTCCTTCAACATGTTCAATCAAAGCCTGCAGAAAAAACTAGGCTAAATCAATAAGCTATCCACTTAGGAGAATTATGAGCTTCATTATTACTCAAATAGATTAGAATACATTCATAGACATGAAAAAAACTAGCTTCAAAGTAATTCCACATGCAGGAGCACCAACACAAACGTGCCCAACACCTGATTTCCAACACCACCTCTAAACTCACACTTGTCACATAAAAGGGCCCCTCGGGCCAACCTAGCAAACAGGTCACCTGATTTGACCCTGAAAATAAAGGGCAAGTCTCTGTAACCCCGTCTCACATGCGCTCATAAATTCTCATCAATAATTCATTCTGCTTACATTACTGTCACTTTATTTTGAAGAATGCAACTAGTTGATTTAGAGGGATATTGCATTTGCAGCGCATGTGTTTACAAGTGTGAAAAATTCTAATGAGATGCTGCAGCAAGCAGTTTATGAACTTGGCGAACGGATACGCAACTTTTAAAATGTGTTATGCTTATTATGCTTATGTCTGCATGGAGTTGACAGTAAGTCACAACTTCAGAATAAACATTAACCGGTTATGGAATAAGCACGTATTAAATGGCATCAAACTTAAGAGTTTGACGCCTCTGAAAACAGTACAGTTTATTCTAATGGCTCAATCTACATTTAAAACATTAAAGGGATAATTAATAGTGATTTGAAAATGAAAATTCTATAATACATTACTCACCCTCAACCCATAAGACCTTTGTTCATCTTCGGAACACAAATGAAAATATTTTTGATGAAATCCGAGAGCTTTCTGACCCTGCATAGACAGCAGCGCAACTACCATGTTTAAGGTTTAGAAAGGTACCAAGATAGGTATCAACTGTAATTTTATGAAGCTACTAGAAAACTTTCTGTGTGCAAAAAAACTAAAATAACTACTTTATTTAACAATTCTTCTCCTCTGCGTCACCCCAGTGCCATTTTGGAGAGTACCACAACGCATACACATGCTTTGTTATGATCAAATTTAATCGGATTTTATCAAAAAATATCTTCATTTGTTTTCTAAAGATGAACGAAGGTGTTACAGGTTTGGAACGACATTAGGGTGAGTAATGACAGAATTTTCATTTTTGGGTGAACCATCACTTTAAAAAATAATTATAATAATTGGCTCTATACACATTTAAAACATAAAAAAGAATTATAATAACAGCTCATTTTGCTGTTTGAATAAATTTATGACCCTTTTTTTAATATTGAAATCTTCCAATTGGAAAAAAAATTATCAGAGTTTAATGACACAGCATTTTTAAATCAATATTAATTACTGGCTTACAATTCTTATACACACAAACACACACACAGACACATACACACATATATAGGATGTAACGATATTATCAATATCCTGGTATGGCAAAACTGTCACGATATCATTGTGGTCACATAACAATATGAAATGAAATGTCTTCCGGGAAAAAAAAGTGTAGTTTTAAAATATATATAAATTTCTTATTCTAACACAAAAGGTCTTTAAAGTTGGGTTTTGGGCCATCATGGTGTGTTTGGGGCATATTATCTGTCAAATTAACTAAAACCGAAAAGCACAATATGACTTAATTCAATTATCAAGTCTGTTTTCGCTGCAGTGTTGTTTTTGACAACCATCTTAGATTTAGTCTTAGTCTTAGTCTTTTGGACTAAAATGCTTCTTAGTTTTAGTCAAATTTTAGTCACTTCTATATGTGATAGTTTTAGTCCAATTTTAGTCGAAGAAAAGTCAAAAAGGTTTTAGTCTAGTTTTAGTCGACGAAAAGTCAAAAAGGTTTTAGTCTAGTTTTAGTCAAAAAAAGGGAAAAAAGTAGTCTTTTAACAAATTAATGTAGGTCAGTAAGTATTTTGCTGTTGGGTAGTGTCACTTATAAGTTCTGAAAATAGCAGATCTATAGTTCAACACAACGTGAGCTTCGGGATCGACTATTTTCACCAATAATTACAATAATGAAGGAATGTTTTAGAACATAAAAGACAAACAAGGATGGAATGCTAAAACGGCTTGCCATACTAGTATAGCAAAGAGTATTTAATGCTAAAACGGCTTGCCATAGCGTCAGATACTTTAAGTTTTAATTGGCATGCACAATAAGTGGAAATGTCATGCATTTTAAACGTCTGACGGACCACCCACTAACATTTTCATCTATTCTCGTCTCGTCAACGAAAACTCACACACGTCTCGTCATGTTTTAGTCATCAACGAGCCATTTTTATCTCGTCATCGTCTCGTTATCGTCATGAAAAAAAGTGGCGTCAACGAAATGATTTCGTCATCGTCATCGTTGACGAAAACAACACTGTTTCGCTGCACGTTTCAAAGCGATCAAGCACTTTGTTCAGGCAAACAGCTTGTGATCCGGTGTTTTCAGCGCCTCAGAACGGCTCAGTTCACTGTGAACGCAGTGAACTCGTTTATTGCACGTGCTGTGAGCTTAGCGCGCATTTGGAAATGCAACAGCCACCAGTTAAGCTTTACTTTTCAAGCAGATGATTACATCATTTCACTAGATTTGTAGTGAGACGTGTTTTTGTAAGCCTGTTTTCACTGAAGCTGGTGTTTTGCGTCAAAATTAAAGCTCTACTGTTGTTCCCAACAAAATAAAAGCTTAAAAGTGCAGTATGAATTGCTGACAGCTAGTTAAAATGGGTAAAATTACTGCAATCCAAATTCAAAATATCTCTTTTAAGTGTAGAAATTAGAAAAGCATTGTAATTTCCTAACTGTGGTGTAGCATTTTCATTTATTGTATAGTGCAATTGTTTTACAATATATGGCTATTACTGTGATTGGAATAACAATAACATAACATTGCTGTTATTATTACCATATTCTAATTTGTTTGGCTTTCTAAAACACCAGTATGGATGCAATTTAGACTGCAACAGTATGTCACAAATAAAAAGAGGGTTGAGTACCATTTAAAGTTCAGGCACAAGTTAACTCACTGACTTTTTTCCTGACTTACGTTTTCTTAGGTAAGAAAATGGGTTGAACCTTTTAATTTTAACTCTCAAGTGCATTACATAGAATAATTTAACTGAAAAATGTGCAAACTTTGTATTTTTTTTCCAAGTTTTCATTTCTCTCTCTCATTTTTAAATATTGTATCGTGGACTTCATATCGAGATATTATCGTATGATGAGATTTTGATATTGTTACATCCCTAACATATATATATGTGACCCTGGACCACAAAACCAGTCTTAAGTCGCTGGGGTATATTTGTAGCAATAGCCAAAAATACATTGCATGGGTCAATTTTTTATTTTTCTTTTATGCCAAAAATCATTAAGAAATTAAGTAAAGTTCATGTTCCATGAAGATTTTTTGTAAAATTCCTACTGTAAACATATCAAAATGTAATTTTTGATTTGTAATATGCATTGTTAAGAACCTAATTTGGACAACTTTAAAGGTGAATTTCTCAGTCTTTTTGATTTTTTTGCATCCTCAGATTTCTGATTTCAAATAGATGTATCTCAGCCAAATATTGTCATATCCTAACAAACCATACATCAATAGAAAGCTTATTTATCGAGCTTTCATATCATGTATAAATCTCAGTTTTGTCAAATTTAACCTTAAGACTGGTTTTGTGGTCCAGGGTCACATATAGACACACACACACAACACATTGATAATATTAAACCACCAAAAGCCAACATAAGGTGCATTATTATTATGAAGGTTTATCCTGCAGATTATACTCATTCTATTTTAGGACCATGATTTATATTAAAGTACTATAGTACCAATTGATGCCATGACTGTACTTTTCTGAGATACACCACAAAAAAATACCATGTTACTACCATAATTTCTTGAACATATAATCTGGAGTACCATGTAAACATTTAGTTCTACAATATGTTTTATTAAAGTATCATGGCAATAACACAACCACAATACTTTTTGTTAAACATCATTATCATATTCCTTTATTCGGTTATTTATAAGATACTTGTGGTTTTACTAAATGTCCAAACAGCATGGAAATACCATGGTAAGACAAAAAAAAGATAAATACAATTAAGATACAATAAATAATCTTAATTCAACATCACATTTAATATATTCTATAGTTAAAAAAAATACTTTTAATAACCCTTGGTGGCACACAAACAAAAACCACCCACATTTCTTACAGATGAAAACCAATGCCCTCCAGCAACATATTTACTGCACTACGCACATCATAACAATCACAGATTCATCTAAACACTATTAATCACATGCTAAAAATTATTATTCATGCATATCAGTTAGGCCTCATTGCGACCTTGGCCTTGAAGCCAGCAACACACCCAAGGCCCCCAAAAATCCTGCATCTGTCACTTTGCCAATCACAAACGTGACTCTTGCACCATGTTCATATTTGATTACATATGAACTGCATCCCAATATCCGAAACTGTCCTAATAATCAATACGCCTGCCATGTGAATCAGTCTTTCAGGGGCTAACCGAAGCGTGTAGCTAAAAAGGCACCGTCATGCAAGATGAAAACACATTATGCATTAATTTACCTCACTTAAAACGTTTTATAATACGCTCCATATTGCATTTACACCGATAGGTATTGAATGCACGAAGAGTTTTCAACAAACGTACGCCGGACAGTTCGGTTTTTAGGGTGATAGTGGTTAGCAAGCGAGCTCGTGTTAGCTTCGGTTGTTTTTATTGATTATTCAGGATCGCGAGAGGAAAAACACAAGCGGTTAGCACACGAGGTGTTTGTAGATTGAGGTGCGTGCTCACCGATGGTGAATTGTTTTATTGGTCGTGTTGTGTTGAAGAGTGTCTTGTTAAACGGTGCGGTGCCCCTCTCTCCCCATTCCCTCCTGCTGCTGCTGCTGTTGTCAGGCTACTGCACGCCGGTGAAGCCTGCGACGACGAGGAACGAGAAACGTGAGCACAGCTACTATGACAACCGAACAAGTCCGTAGCTATGATATTTCTTTAAAATAAAAGTCTCCATCATTTTTTGCCAGAAAGCAGAAAGGCCACTTTGGCCTTTTGGAAAAAAAAAAAAAAAAGAAGCGTGTTTCCCACACTCACATTAGCATTTGACATACTATCATAGGAAAACGTCTGTAATTGGTGTCTTGTTAAAGTCATAAAACATTGTGTTTTAATCAAAGTTTTTGTTGTTCCTCTAACATTAATTAGTAAACTAAGCAAACAATATTTTTAGATTTTCGTATTTAGTACACAAATTATATAAAGCTTGTTTTTTCGTTGTTTTCTTCACGCAGCACATCACACCTCAAGCATGTTCTTCATTGACACTGTTTGGCTTCGTTTATAACAAGTACACTGACCTTTTTGGGAAATGGGGCCCAATTGTTGATTTCAGTGGGGATTACATCAACCATCAGAGCGTTTTCATTTTTGTAATGTAAATCATTTTCACATAATAAACACTGAATAGTTTATGAAGATTTTCTTTTGTGTTTATGATTTACTTTCAGGTCTGGGTCTAATACAAAGCAAAAAGAAATTATGACAATATGGTAAAATGTTTTCAAGAGAGTTTTAAAGTGACCTTCATATAACAAAAGGTAAAGCTTGCACTTACTTTTGTTTTGTGGAATACATAAAACTAAGTACTATAGTAGAAATGGAGTAAACAAATAGTGTTAACAATTAATGAAACCGTGTAAAAGTATCAATCAGGACATAAAAGGAATTATTTATTAATTCTGTAACTAAAAATAATAAGTACTAATGTGAGAATGATAGAAATGGAGACAGAGCAAAAAGAAATACTTAGTGGTGATTATTTCTGAAGGATCATGTGACAATAAAGACTGGAGTAATGATGCTAAAAATTGCTAAATCAGCTTGGAAATCACAGAAATAAATTACATTTTAAAATAAAATAAATTTTTTTACTGTGTTTGCTGTACCTTGGATCAAATAAATGCAGGCTTGGTGAGCAGAAGAGACTTCTTTTTCACTGGTAGTGTACAACTGTAATTGCACTGTATGATTTGCTCTTCAGGCCAAATACATTTAAAAATAGTACCAGTTGGTACTATATGTGACCCTGGACCACAAAATCAGTCTTAAGTAGCACAGGTAGATTTTTAGAAATAGCCAAAAATACATTGTTTGGGTCAAAATTATCGCTTTTTTTATGCCTAAGTAAAAATCATGTTCCATGAAGTTATTTTGTAAATTTTCTACCATAAATATATAAAAACTTGATTTTTGATTAGTAATATGCATTGCTAAGAACTTCATTTGGACAACTTTTAAGGCGATTTTCTTAATATTTAGATTTTTTTGCACCCTCAGATTCCAGGTTTTCAAATAGTTGTATCTCAGACAAACATTGTCCTATTTTAACAAACAATATATCAACGGAAAGCTTATTTACTCAGCTTTCAGATGACGCAATAATCTCAATTTTGACGAATTTACACTTATGACTGGTTTTGTGGTCCAGGGTCACATATGAACTGGTAGGCCTAAAATGTCTACAACTGTTCACTAAAAGCACAAGAGTGTCATGGTTTCTCACCACCATCTACTGGTAATATTGGGAACTACAGTAGATTCAAGCAAAAGGCGCTGTCGGAAAGAGACTTCTGAAACACTTTTGAAGCGAATTTTGAATCTAGATGTTGAATATAAAAACAGCTACAATGAAGTGGAAAATATTTAAGATCATATGTATATATCTTTCCTTTTATGCATTTATATATTCTGTACTGTTGCACAATACCATATTTCAAACATACAAACAATATAAACACTAGTCTAACGATAAAAAAGGAATTAACTGCGTCAGTGAAAATAAGTATTAATTTAATATTCATTTAATATCTAATTTGTTTGAAATAAACGCATTTACGTTTTATATCTGATTCATTTTATTCACACCTTATATACGGCTTATATTCGTCAACTTTATTTAAAATGAATATACTGTACAAAAGTAATGTATTTAATTATACGTAATTCAATTTATAAATTCAATCTCCATTCATCTCCTCATCCAGTACTATTCAAAAACACTGCACTTTCCCGAGATGCATCCGCTCCAGCTCGCCTCCTGTACACCAATCAGAAGCATGGTGAACCAGCCCTCTTCTCTGATTGGCTTAAAGCTGCAGATGCGCAATTTTCAAAGTCAGCTAACTGCAGCGCTTGAATACTCGTAATCAGAGCGTACAGCAAATAGAGCGTATTCAAATAACCTGCGTTACTGGTGGGATTTTAAACGTCTTTGGCAGCTTATTTGATCGGTATGTACTTTTGATACATTTGTTCTTATTAGCTTGTTCGTGCAATTTATTTTGGTTAGGCGCCATTTAGACTAGAAGACAATGTCATACTAACGTATCTGGTGGTGTTTACGGTTTATCTGTATTGTTTATGTTTTTAAATGGCTTAAACTTTGTTTATTATTTTCCAGTGTGACTTTGTGACTTAGATTTGTCTGTTAAAACCTAATTTTGTTTAAAGGTTACATTTAAAGGGCATTTTCAGAGCTGGAGCACAGGAGACGCTCCTTTAACATGGCTTCAACACAGTTACCAGCATCCAAAAAAGATGAGAAAGGCAGAAATATACAAGTGGTTGTACGATGCAGGTAAATATACAGGTTTTGTGTGCATTTGTCTTTCTAAGTAGTGTAAACATACCTCAATCACATTTTTTTTGTATGTTGTACCATATATGCATGGCCAATAACCAACATGTTTACGTTGGTTTTTACACTCTTAGTTCAAAACCCCTCTTTATTATATTTTTTTTTTTAAATGAAATGTTGCTCTAAAACAGATTTTTTACTTTTACTAGTTTTTTTAATGTGACAGCTTGCCCCTCACATGACATGATTTAAATGACCAATTATTAATCATGTCGTTTGCTAAAGCAATATATTTGTAGTATTTTCATTGCTTTTTCAAAAATGTGTTTTTGTAATTGCTTACATTTTAGCTGAAAAGCCTAGAGTGGTTTATTTTTTATATATTTCTTGTGTAATGTTAAGTCTTGCTTTTCTATTACTTCCTTTTTTTTTGTTATTAAAATTGTGCATATTTCTGAGATAAAAATGAGTGTCACCACCATTCTCATATTTTCTGTCCGATTCACAGACCTTTCAACACAGTGGAGCGTAAATCTGCCTCTCATACTGTTGTTGAATGTGACCAGAACCGAAAAGAGGTGACGGTTCGTACTGGAGGCGCCACAGACAAAGCAGCAAGAAAAACATACACTTTTGACATGGTAAGTGTTTAGCTTGTTTTTCACCGAAATTCTGACTATTAATGTCATGTAAATCTTTTCCTGTGTAGTAATGCCCTTTATAAATTTGTCTCATTTCGATTGATTTAGGTGTTTGGTCCCTCTGCCAAACAAATCGAGGTTTACAGGAGTGTGGTTTGCCCCATATTAGATGAAGTTATCATGGGCTATAACTGTACTGTCTTTGCGTGAGTATCTTTTATTTAAATGTCAAATCATTTGAAGTTACAGATACCTTTTTTGTGTTACGTTTGTACATTTGTTTAATGTTTTATTTCTAAACTCTGTTTTATTAACTAAAGTTTGATTTTTAACATTAAAATGGCTAAAAAGCTGGCATGGTGTTTAAAAAAAATGACACAATTGTTATGTATTTATATTATCGGTTATCTGTTTTTGTTTTAAGATATGGACAAACTGGAACAGGGAAAACTTTCACAATGGAAGGGGAAAGATCACCCAATGAGGAGTTTACTTGGGAAGAGGTAATATTTGAGTCAAAGTTTGGCAATTCTGCAAAAGTCTTAAGTGGACCATACCAATCCAATGGCTGTTTAAACTGCTTGTTTTTACAATTTTACCTTTTAAAGGGTTAGTTCACCCAAAAATGAAAATTTCTTTCATTATTCACCCTTATGTCATTCCAAACCCGTAAGACCTTTGTTCACCTTCTAAACACAAACTAAGTTATTTTTGATGAAATCCAAGAGCTTTCGGACCCTCCATAGACAGCAAGGGTCTTTCCACATTCAAGGTAATTTTATAAAGCTACAAGAATACTTTGTTTTATAACAAACAGTGGTCGAACCACTGATTTTGTTGAAGTTTTTTGGTACCTTTCTGGACTTTGAACATGAAAGGACCCTTGCTGTCTATAGAGGGTCAGAAAGCTCTCAGATTTAATCTAAAATATCTTAATTTGTGTTCCAAAGATAAACTAAGATCTTACGGTATTGGAACAACATGAGGCTGAGTAATTAATGACAATTTTTATTTAGGGGTGAACTATCCTTTTAAGACTTTTATAGCTATATATATATATATTTTTTTTTTTTTCTTTTTTTTTTTCTTTCTTTACATATGCAATGAAGAAATACGTGATCATTAAGGTTTTGCTTTTGGAAAACAATATAAATGCCAACGTATTCATGATATGATTCAATCATGGGTTCTTTTCCTTCTCTCCTCATTTCTTTCATGGCTTCTCTTACAGGACCCTCTGGCTGGAATCATTCCCAGAACTCTTCATCAGATCTTTGAGAAATTGTCCAATAATGGCACAGAGTTCTCAGTGAAGGTTTCACTGCTGGAAATCTATAATGAGGAACTGTTTGACCTTCTCAGCCCTGCTCCAGATGTCACAGAGAGACTACAACTGTTTGACGATCCAAGAAATAAAGTATGTTGATTTGGTTTCTGTAATGCCTTATACCAATAATATCCATGTGACTTATTCGTTTGAAAAAATTCCACGTGTTTGCTAAAACAAGATATTGTCTATATTTGTCAGAGGGGTGTGACCATTAAAGGTCTTGAGGAGATCACTGTACACAATAAGAACGAGGTGTATCAAATCCTGGAAAGAGGAGCAGCCAAGAGAAAGACGGCCTCCACACTCATGAACGCTTACTCCAGGTAATAACTGGATCCTTGCATCACAATTTAAAGAGTTCACCCAATAATGACAATTGTCAATAATCACATGGACATTGGTAAAATAGTCCATGTGACATTAGTGGTTCAATGTAATTTTACAAAGTTGAATTATCCCTTTAAGATGCAAGAAGACAAAGTACATGTATCCCTCCCTTTAAGATGCAAGAAGACAAAGTACATGTATCCCAGTGCTGTTTTGTTCATGGTTTATAATGCCCCTTTTCTCCTTTCTTTCCCCCAGTCGATCTCACTCTGTGTTCTCTGTGACTATTCACATGAAAGAGATCACACTGGATGGAGAGGAGCTGGTTAAGATTGGAAAACTGAACTTGGTAAGTTTACTTTCTTCATTCCTGGTGTTGTAATCTACAATTCTGGTTCATCAGTGTTAACTCATGCTTATGTGTATCTGTTTAGGTGGATCTTGCGGGTAGTGAGAACATTGGGCGATCTGGTGCTGTGGACAAGCGTGCACGTGAAGCTGGCAACATAAACCAGTCTCTGCTGACTCTGGGTCGTGTAATCAAGGCTCTGGTGGAGAGAGGGCCTCACGTGCCTTACAGAGAGTCCAAACTCACGCGTATTCTGCAAGACTCACTGGGAGGACGCACCAAAACCTCCATTATCGCCACTGTGTCTCCTGCCTCCATAAATCTGGAGGTATGACTTGTGCTGGTAGACTTTGTGCTGTTTCTTTATTTTGTCCTCCTTTTAGGAATATTAATTTATTATATACTTGTAGGAAACTCTGAGCACTCTGGACTATGCTAACAGGGCCAAGAGTATCATGAATAAGCCAGAGGTCAACCAAAAACTCACCAAGAGAACTCTGATCAAGGTAAGTTTCTTTACTGCTTGTAGATTATACGCTACCAGTCAAAAGTTTTTGAACAGTAATATTTCTAATTTATTTTTTTATTCTTTTTTTTTTTTTTTAAAGCAGTCTCTTTTGCTCATCAAGCCTTACAGCAAAAACTGTATGATTTTGAAATATTTTTACTATTTTAAAATAACTTTTTCTATGTGAATATATTTTAAAATTTAATTGATTCCTGTGATCAAAGCTACATTTTTGGCTTAATTACTCCGGTTTTCAGTGTCACATGATCCTTCAGAAATCCGTCTAATATGCAGAATTGCTGTTCAAGAAACATTTATCAATATTTAAAACAGTTCTTTGAATAGAAAGGTCCAAAATCTGATTTATTTGGAAGTGTTGTGTTTTTTTTTTTTTTTTAAATCATTATACATTACCATTCAAATGCTTGGAGTCAGTATAATTTCTTTTCTTTTAAGAAAGTATAGAAATTAACTTTAGTGAGGATGCTTTAAATTGATTAAAAGTTAAGGCATTTATAATATTACAAAAGATTTCTATTTCAGATAAATGCTGTTCTTCTGAACTTTCTATTCAAAGAAACCTGCAAAAAAAACTAAACTATCATGTTTTTTGAGCAGTAAATCAGAATAATAGAATGATTTATGAAGGATCAATCACCGGAATAAATTGCATATTAAAATATATTTTCAAATAGGAAAGCTATTTTAAATGGTAAAAATATTTCAAATTGTATTTTTTTTTTTCTGTACTTTGGATCAAATAAATGCAGGCTTTGTGAGCAGAAGAGACTCTTTTTAAAAAAAGTACTGTTCTTGTACTGTTCAAACGCTGTTGACTGGTAATGTACATTTTCATAATACTTCCAGAATTTTTCTTTTTTTCTTTTTTTTGTTCATGCAGCAATGACCAACCCATTTCTGTTTCTAAAATAATTGTTGTAGGAATACACAGAGGAGATTGAGCGGCTGAAAAGAGATTTGGCTGCCACCCGTGACAAACATGGAGTGTACCTCTCTGTTGATAATTATGAGTGAGTTTTGCATGTATATTTATTCTCAAAGTCTGTTAAACATTAGAATTTTTAAAATGTAGTTTATTCCTGTGATGGTAAAGCAGATTTTTTTTTTTTCAGCCGGCATTACTTCAGTCTTGTGTTTCACATGAATTGTACATTTAGTAGTTTAATTGAGGGTGATAATTCTGAAGGAGCAGTTTTTTAATTTTAATTGTTTATTACCACTATTTGTCCATTTGCAGGACTATGAACAGTAAATTGCTGTCTCAGGAAGAGCAAATTACAGAGTACACAGAGCGGATTGCTGCTGTGGAGGAGGAGCTCAAAAAAGTGAGCGTCTTTCAAATCCATTCTACTTCTGCTTTTCGATGTGTACAAGTTCTGCCATGGTGTCATGACTGTGAGTGATGTATCTCAAATTGTGCTTGTGTTGGCAGATTATGGACTTGTTTACAGACAGTAAGCAGAAATTGGACCAGTGCACTGATGACCTGCAGGACAAGAACCAGAGACTGGAGGAGGCTCACAAGGACTTAACGGAGACCAGGCATCGCCTCACTCAAGAGGAGTACATCACTTCAAAGCTCCAGAGCAATGAGGGTCAACTCTACAGCACTGCTGACCAGGTCTGTAAATCAGATGTATAATTCAGTGATGCAATGATACGATAGTGTTGCTTTTATGCATAAATATTAACTTGATTTTTCTATCATTCAGCTGTTGAGCACTGCTGAGTCTAGCACACAGGATGTTAGTGGTCTCCATGCTAAGCTGCAGAGGAAGAGAGAAGTGGAGCTTCATAATGGAGAGGTCCAGCAGAGCTTTTCCCAGCGCATGGAGAACTGCTACAATAGCATGCAGTCCTCACTGCAGGAGCAGAGTCACAAACATGCTGCTATGATTGACTATTACCGCTCTTCTGTGGGTAAGTCGTGTTACATGTCTCCACTCTCTAACTGTAAAATGCTGTTTTAAACCGTTCCAGCAAGAGTCTCTCCAGGAAAACAACCATGTTAATCTATTTTTGCATGTTTCTGTTTAGGGGAGCTGTTGAATACAAATGGCACAGTGTTTAAGGAGACGTTAGGTGCTGTCTGTGAATCTTACAGCAGTATTAAAGAGGCTGTGGGAGAAGGTGTGGAGCGGTGCAAGAAACGAGTGTTACATCAGGAGAAACTCTCTCAGGAGGCTCAGAATAGCATGCTGGAAATACTGGTAAGAACTGGTTAAATTGTAAACTGTTTGACTACTTTTTCATATTAAAGGCTAAATTGTGACCCTGGACCACAAAACCAGCCATAAGGGTCTTTCTTTTTATTGAAATTTATATATCATGCTGAATAAATAAGCTTTCCATTGATGTGTGGTTTGTTAGCATAGTAATCTGTAAGCTGAGGGTGCAAAAAAAATCAAAATACTGAGAAAATCATCACCTGTGAAGTTGTCCAAATGAAGTTCTTAGCAATGCATATTACTAATCAAAAAATAAGCTTTAATATTTATGGTAGGACACATGATCTTTACTTAATATCCTAATGATTTTTGCCACTTTCCCTCTCTCTGCCTGATATGCTATTTGAGCTTGATGGTATGTTTATTGTAAAAATGCATTAAGATAGGCATTTTATCAACTTTAACTTTTTGAGGTCTAGAAATAAAATTTTATAAACCAAGCATCCAGGTTTAATTCCCAGACTGTTAGATTTCTAGTTGTTTTGGGTTATTTTAAATGAACTCATCTTGAAGCCTGCTTGGAAGTTTTCGAGGCTGCCTGGTTAAGAACCACTGGGATAGTGTTTATTTTAATGTGGCCTATTTTCCTTTGCCATCTAATTTAAAATCTTTACAATTTTATTAAGGTGAAACATGTATCTTTGACCATCTTTTTCATACTGTTTACCTTGTAGTGATGCACTAGTAAATGGTTTTTATTATTTTTAGCTTTGTATAGAATGTTAAAATTGCCTTTTTTCTTTTCTTTTTATTCCCTCCCAGGATGAACACAAACAGCATTTAGAGGAGGTTTTGGTTGCCCAAGCAGTGCCAGGGATCAGGTCTGTCATGGCCATGAATGACAGCCTGAAGCAAACCCTCGCAGATACCACACTTTGGCTGAGCAGGCATGTTTGAAAATAATTTGCATGCTCCTGTACCAGTCTATTGCTTATTTTAAGATTTGTAATCACTTTAAAATGTCTCCTACAGATGCACGGTCTAAAAGCTGAGATGTCGTCGTTTTTTGACTCATATGTTGAATCGTTGTCCAGTATGCGAGAGAGCGCTGTGGAAGGCTTCAGTACTCTGCGTGCTGAGCACGACAACCTCAAGCAACAAGTCAGCCAAGCTGGAAACAGCCATCAGGCAGTAAGTCTACAAATCACATTTCTTTTAAAATTGATTGGCTTAGATGTTCACAAGTTTTGCGGGTGCTGTAAATGTAACCGATTGGCCACAAGGAGGCTGTTTCGGCACATGCAAAAATATAAAAAGTGT